>NC_053171.1:8917035-9217035 GCF_016835505.1 Polypterus senegalus
GAAAGGCACTATATAATAGATGGATGGATATTGTCACACACGCGCGCATGGGAGGCAGCTAAAGGGCTCGAGTGAAGGCAGTTCTGAGCCATGCCGGGATGTGGCAGAGCGCACTAACTCTCTTTCTCACTTCCCTGTAGACCTAACCCGGGAGGTTCCACCTGTCTCTCTGGACGTCACTTCTGGGACCGAGCCAATGGAGACAGACCTTGCCAGCTCCGGCCCCCCTGATGTCACATCCGGGACTAAACCAATGAACGATGAACACGTGCCCGATCCTTATGACCTCACTTTCTGCCTCCCCCTTTAAAAGCCTTCCCTTTTCCCTTCTCTGACAGTCTTGTTTTGGACTCTGTTGTAAGCACTTCAGTGCTGGTATTTGAAAGAAAACGACCTTGCAGCCAGGATACCGAATTACATGGGTGGCTGCCCCAAACCTTTTTCTGTCTTTGTCTCGTTTTGTGACAATATATAGATAAGAAAAATAGATGTGAAAGGCACTAGACAGACTGACAGACAGACAGATAGAAAGAAAATAAAAAGAGGAATAACCTTGGAAGTCAATCATCACCCCCGAAAGCAGAGAGTAGACGTCACGTAGTATTTGTGTACCAAATTTCAGGTCAATAGTTCAAACGTTTTGTGAGCTACAGGCGATTTAAAATACTGGACAGACAAACGGACAGCCATGGTAGCATATTATATAAGAAGATATAAAAATTTCAAAAATCCAAAATACTTCTGGTGCCAGGCATTTTGGATTAGGGATACTCAACCTGTACTACATTTTCATTTAAAAATTGCCATTATCAAGCAAAAACAATCTCCTTCCAGACTAGCATTTTCACATCGTTTATCCAAGGATCTCCACCCACACCGAATCGACCATAAACACGTATGACGCAGCCATTTCTCTATACTGGGTGTGCACGCGTCATCAGAAACAGAAGAGCAAATGCCGTCCTTGAACGGATGGTCACACTGCCAGCCACAGGATTTTATCACAAAGATGTAGCAACTGGTATATTATTTGATTTTGCACACGTGTGCAGTTTTCAGACTGTACAAAATGAATTTTAGAACCATACAGGTAAGCAACACAACACGCACCACAGGAAGCAACTCCTCTATGCCCACCATGTTGGAATATAGTTTTCTTCCATGAAGGGAAACCAAACAGTGAAAGAGACTTTGTAATGAGCTGGGTCCAATCAGGCAAGGGCTATGCAATAAGCACAAACCAATCAGAGTATCATTTAGTGTCTGCGTTTTCAAAACTCTATAGTTTTACACATCCATATGGCAGGAGTGAGCCAGTGTTCTCAAAAGGATTTGTTTCTGAGGAATAAAATCCAAGGGTAGTGTTGCTGTAACGCAAACCTGGAGACAGATGTCTGCATTTTAGTGTGGACATAGTCTAAGGTATGTCTGAATCCACAGGCCTTAAAAATTACAGACGTCTTCTTTACAAAACCACTAAAGCAGGATGAACAAACAGCAAACTTTTCCAAGTGAGCATACCCATTAACAACTTCGAACCATCCATTTTTTGTAACCCGCTTATCCAGTTCAGGCACAGGAAATAACCAGTTTTATGTGACAAAACCATTACTGTGAATAAAGGTCTCATTGAGGCAAACATATTATGAATGAGACTGAACACTAACCCCAGTAAACATCAGTGACCCCATGTACAACGAGCGTCACTAACCTTGGTACATATCAATTAAAGTCTCCTGTTGCTTTTTATTGTGCTTCTGTTTTGAAGATCCAGATTCCACTTCATCTTCGGTTGTAACATCCCTGAAGGAAACAAATAATACAAAATGGAATGAATCAACATTGAAAGTGTACATAAAAACTCAAATATACTCATTAAATTACTTCCAGAAAATAGTGGTCCACAGTTGGTACAGAGAGACACCCTTGGTGTGTTGCATAGACAGATATTAATTTTCATAGACAGACAGATATATAGATAGATAATAATTTTAGTATAGACAGCAGGATAAATAGATAGAAAGGAAATGTACTATAAAAAAGGCAGACAGAGATACAATAGACACTAAATAATAGATAGATATGAAAGGCTTTATGTAATAGATACATAATAGATAGATAGATAGATAGATAGATAGATAGATAGATAGATAGATAGATAGATAGATAGATAGATAGATAGATAGATAGATAGATAGATAGATAGATAGATAGATAGATAGATAGATAGATAGGAATGTATTTTACCCAGAGGGAAATTTGGCTTTTTAGAAGCTCAATAAATATATTAATACATATACACCAGAATAACTAAAAGGACAGAAACATCTGACTTAGCAGTTACAGACGCAGTCAGGCACTATACGGTGTACTGCTGTTGGTATAAAAGAGCCACAGTCCTGTTTGATTCTTGACAAACTTCTGCTAATAATTTGTCAGTTGAAAGTCCTCAGTGTTGGTGTGTCAGAGAGAGGATGTGCAGCATTGCTCATAATGGCACTCGGTTTTGTCTTCATTCTCTCCTCCTCTACTATCTCCATGGTGACCACAGTGTGTCCCATTAACCGAGCCTACCCTTTTTTAATTAGCTTGTTGATACAGTGGGCATCTCTTGCGGTGATGTGACCAGCCCAGCACACCATAATGGCCATTACAGAGTTGTAGAAGAGGTGAAGGATGTCACTTTCCCCTTTAAAGGAACGCGGCCTAGTAGGGCAAAAAAAAATTTCTGCTCTGCCCTTTCCTAAACAGATCTTCTGTGTTACAAGGCCAGTCCAGCCTGTCACTGCTGTGCACCCCTAAATACTTGTAGGAGTGCACCACCTCTGTCATCTCCATACTTTACTGTAGGTATGGTGTGTTGTGGATGGTGAGCTGCATTGGTGTACCGTTTGGTATTGAGGCCAAATAGTTTGATTTTGGTCTCATCTGACCAGAAGACGTTTTTCCACTTAGCATCAGAATCTTCAAGGTGCATTCTGGCAAAGCTCAAACAAGCCTTCATGTGGCCTTGCGACCTTCCTGACCAAGCCACAATTGTGGAGCGCTTGTGAAATTGTTGTCACATGCACACCATTAATGACCACTCTTTGCCATCAAATCCTGGAACTCCTTCAAAGTGGCCATTGGCCTCTTGGTTGCCTCTCTTACCAGTTTCCTCCTTGCTCTTCCACCCAGTTTGGAGGGTCCTGGGAGGGTCCTAGTAGTACCAAACACTTCTTTATGACGGACTTTACGGTGCTCCTTGGTATTGATGAAGCCTTTTGAGATGTTTGTGTCTCCATCTCCTGCCTTATGTCTGTCCACAACTCTATCCCCGAGATCTTTTCAAAGTGACTTGCCACCCATAGTCAGTTGTTTGCTGTCAGTTGCACTACCAAGCAAGGGAATAAATGGAGCAGGAACAGCTTCACTAATCGCACGGATTACAGTTGATCACAGGTGGAAGGAAGCCTGTAACCGCAATGGAAATGGTGGATGGAGTTTTTTTTTTGGGGGGGGGGCGTCCTTTATTAATCTCAGGATTTCTTGTTTCTGATTTTCTTATAATTTTTCTGAACTCTAGCTGTGATATCTTTCACTTGGATGTTAGAGACTGCAATGAGTAAGTAATGCTGGAAAAAATATTAGTTTGTGTGTTTTCATTTAAGGCTGTAAAGAAAAAAAAATGGGAATACAGTACACCCCCAAAATTCGCGGGGGTTATGTTCCTAGAGAACCCACAAATTGTGAACGTGGTTAAAAAAAAATGCCTACTTTTATAATTTAAACCCTAAATATGCCCCCAAAACACTTTAATGTACTTTCAAACTCAGCTTAACACATTAACTAAAAAAAGAATGTAAAGGTAAACCCGTATACTGCACAGTACTGTACTGCTATGTCTCCCGCAGAGCTAGAATGTCAAATACAGATATTACTGCTATATGTACTGTAATTCATGCAAGCACGTTTTCATTGCCAGAAGCCTTAGAGGGTGCAGGGCGTTTCGGTGGCATCTTGGGGCTTTAACCCTTAAACTGCCACATACTTGGGGGTTAATGCATCCCTGGACGCCAAATACTTTTTTGCTGCACTTTAAGCAAACGTCACAATTCACAAAGAAAAAGTGGAATTTTAATGGAATACATTTTTTTCATGCAAAGAGCATCACAATTACTGCAACACTGATCATTTTACACACTGCTAATGAACTGTAAAAAGTATTTTAAAAACTACTGGGACAATATGTACAAAGTGCCACTGACGCCATGGATGAAATTCAGTAAATCACCGAGCCATTTGCGCTTGAACTGGCTGCACGCAAGCACACAGAGGTAAGCGCTGATGCTGACAGGCTAGTCTAGTGCAGCGACTCAATCCCAGGGACAGTGAGGCTGCAGGATGTCACTCTTGGGTCACAGAACTGCACAGAAACACAGGAGATTGCAGAGACAGGAACTTTATTCAAACACTTCAAACAAACATGTCTCCATCAGAAGTAAAACAAGCTCAGTATGCAGTTAGTTCTCGTTTAAAAGAATAGGCAAACATCATAAGGGAGCACAATGGGAGCAGGACCCCCAACAGGAGCAGAGAATGCCTGGGGGAGGAGAGAGAAACAAAGCAATTAGCCAAAAAGGACAGGTGCTGTTCAGGCTTTTAAGTAAACGTAGTGCGAAAAGCATATCACGTGACAGAGCAGCCGCAAGTAAGGAGGCAATGTGAAAGTAGTCTATCAGCGTTTTCTAAGAGGGGTTTTTTGTGAGGAGCGTCCGTGTCTTCTAGGGGTACGTTCAGCCCCCCTGCTCACAAGGGGGTGGCAGTGGTCATGAGCTGGCTGCTCAACAAATGTACGGCACTGACTGATCAGCTCCTGCATGTTCGCAAATGGTACTGGGAAACGAATATGGACGGATGAGGTGGTTAAAGGGTACAGAGGAACAAAATGGAAATCACAAGAACACTCAGCTGGGGATGAATCACAGGTAATTAGCAGCAAGGAGAAATGAATAACGCTGTAGCGGTCTGGTGCCGCCAAGATTCACACCATCAAGAAGACGCCGATTTATTTTTATGGTAGAGATTCCAGAGACATACCCAGCCTTGGCTCGACCTGCACGCACTCACAAACGGAGAAAAAAACAAAGCAAACCGGTAATCAAACAGCAAATAAAGAATGTAATGAAATAAATGAAAACAACGATACCACCCCTGTATCCCTTACGGTGATTACACATTAAATACAACAAAGAACAAAGAAAACACACATAGTAAATCATGAAAAACGGCAACGGACGAAATGTAATGATGAAGGTGGAGGCAGCTAATGTGGTATAGCAGGTCCACAGCTCATGTCAAATGGCCATTTTTAAAAATAAATAATCACTGCACTCGCGGCATAGTGAGGGGACGTGGTAATGTGTGGCTGAAGTGGTTCCTGGGGTGATTTGCAGTGCGGGCGAATCTCACTTAAGTGCACAGGTGAGGAGTCGTCCGCATCCGTAATTTTTCCCGGGAGCTGCCGATTGCCACAGTTGAATCACGTCCCCGTCATAAATAGAAGAGCAAGGCGGCTAGAAGGAAGGGAAAAAAGGGAGGAAAAAAGATGGAGGTTGCAGTGAGAGCAGGAAGCAGCGTGCTGGAAGAGAGAGAGCCGGTGTGAGTGAGCGAGCGAGCGAAGGGTCTCAGGCAGGCAGCTGGACAGTGAGCCCTAGTTGGGGGTGTTTGGCCAACACCTAGGGCTGTTGGAAGTGGTCGCTCCCGCTGAGCACTGTATGAAGGAACGGGAGTGACCGGCAGAAGGACGGCTGATCGTGTAAGGCTGAGAAGGCAGTGGGAGTCGGGAGGCTTAGGCGGTGAATTCCCTGACGTGGGCGTCCTGGTCGCCAGGGAAGCCAAGTCTCGATCTAGGTGAGCTGAACCACAGCCAGGGATCGGAAGGCCACCAGATCAGTTGAGTGAGTAAGAAGGTCGGCTGCAGGTATGGCAACTCTCCTGTTGCAAAGCCCGATGGGAGAAGCAGGGGAGCCGCCAGGTAAAAAGACACCGGGCTGTGTTTTTGAAAGAGACTCGTTTCCAGCACTGTTTTAACCTCATTGCTTTTAAAAGACTTTTTTCTATTGGATTTTAACCTCCACTTCACTTCTGTTTTTATGGATTATTTATTTAATGAAGACTTTTTGAAACACTGCACCATTTATTTGAACACTATTTCTTTTTGTTGTTGGTTTTTAAAAAAAAACGCACTTGGCACTTTTTGCACCATCCCCTTGCTCCATTGTTGTGCCTCACTGCTGGGCTCATTGGTAACATTACTGACGGTCTCGGGTTCAGGGTTCCCAGAAGTGAGATGGAAATATGCAGCGAACCCGCATCGTCACAGGTAGATAGTCCAGAGATCTGCACGTTAAATGGGAATGTACAGATAGTCCTGCCGCTAGTTCCTGAAATGGTGAAGACGTGTTCAGGATCGCTCCTTTCTTTGCAGGATGACCATGAATCCACTTACAGTCCTCAGGTACACAGGCAGACAATCCGGACACACGAAACGATCCAGGACAAAACGAAAAAGTACAGGTAACCAACAGAAGGCAGACAGAGAGACAGGAACTTGGAACACAAATTACAGAAACTTTTTTTTTGCTTTTGGTCACCGGCCCTGTTTTTAAAAGCCGTGCTGACATCCTTTGACCCCAACAGCCCCAGCACCCTCAGCTGAAGACCAATCAGAGCCGCTGCAGGGACTGCTGGGAGTTGCAGTTTCAAATTCTATTGGCTACTTTCACCATCCCAAGTCACATTTTCCTCTACAGTTGCTTCATGTTATCACTACAGTGCAGTATTGCCATGAAAAAGGGCATCAAAATTGCGGAGGATATTTGTGGTTTCCGCTAACAATTATTAGTTAGGCTCTAAGGAAAAATATGCAAATGACTGAGGCCGCAAACTCTGAGCCATGACTTTGCGGGGGTCTACTGTATTTCAAAGGGGGGGTTCTTTTCTATACCCACTGTACACAGGGGGTTTTGTTTGTTGTCTCCAATGCCTCATTTTCTGTGACAATAACAATTCTTTTATAACTCCACTTTGCATTCGCTGGTCTGTTTCTGTACTTGTGGTGGTGTTAGCAGGTAAGTAGTGTTGGTCGCTCGCACCTCGGATCATTTATTTTTTTTCTTTTTCTTTCCTGCCGCTCTAGGATGGCAGCACATATTATAATCGTGCCGGCTCAAAGAGCGGTACAGGGTGATGTGCTGGAAGCAGGAAAAAGGGCCAAGCGTAAGGACCTGAGCGACTTTCTCGAGGGCCAAACTGCATCTCCAAAAACGACAGGTCTTGTGGGCTGTTCCCCCACATGCAGTGGTTAGTGCCCACCAAAAGTCTTCTTCCTCTTCTTTTGGCTGCTCCCGTTAGGTGTTGCCACAGCGGATCATCTTTTTCCATTTCATCCTGTAATCGCCATCTTGTTCCGTTACACTCATCACCTGCATGTCCTCTCTCACCACATCCATAAACCTTGGAGCATTGCCACATAAAAATGTATGTGTGTTTTTTTTTTTTTCTTCTTCTGTGTAAAATCCCGTTGTCATTTGAAAATATGGAAGATAAGATAGGCAGGTTGGATAGAGAAGACCTTTTGGGAGAGACAGGGCTGTTAATTGCAATTTCCGGGAGTGCCAAGGAAATGGATGCACTATTTAAAAAGGGGTGCGAAAACGCAGGAAGAAAAAAAAAAAAGACAGCCCGAGTTTTTATGGCGAAGAAGGAAAGGGCATGACCCCCATCTGAGTCCAGGAGAAAGATTTTGTTTTCGGGGAGCACCACAAGTCCACAGCAGTCTGGGGTGGCCACCTCGAAGATTCCGGATACGCTGAGGTTACCGTGAAAGGGATCGAAAGCAGCGTGAGCCGTAAATCTTTTATTCTGGCATTGGCATGTCTAAAGAACTGAACTATGGAGAAATAGGAAAATGGAAAAAAGACTAAATCGAAAGGACGGAAGGGAAAATTCTTGGATATATAATTTTATGCTTTGTGTTCATTGTATACAGTTATCCCTCGCTATATCGCTTCGACTTTCGCGGCTTCACTCTATCGCGGATTTTAAATGTAAGCACATCTAAATATATATCACGGATTTTTCGCTGGTTCGTGGATTTCTGCGGACAATTGGTCTTTTAATTTAAAGTACATGCTTCCTCAGTTTGTTTGCCCTGTTGATTTTATACAAGGGACGCTATTGGCGGATGGGTTAGAAGCTACCCAATCAGAGCATGTATTACATATTAACTAAAACTCCTCAATGATATAAGATATGCTTCCCGTGCGGAACTTGATTGTTTGCTTGTCTCTGCCTCTCTCTCACCCTCTCTGACATTCTCTGCGCCTGACGGAGGGGCTGTGAGCAGAGGGGCTGTTTGTACAGAAGCTGTTTGCCTAGTGGATACGAACGCACCTCTAAGAAATGCCGCTTTATCGCGGTTCTTCCAAAAGCACACTTATTGATTTTTTGATGGTTTGCTTTAATCTCGCAGCATTCTTTTAATTATGAGAAAGAACAGTCATCTCTGTCTTGTCATGGAGCACAGTTTAAACTTTTGACTAAAGGGTGTTATTTCATGTCTAGAGGGCTTTAATAATGTTAACAGTGTGGTAGAGTTTATAAGGGCTTAAAATATATAAAAATAACTAAACAAACATATGGTTTCTACTTCGCGGATTTTCGTCTATCGCGGGGGGTTCTGGAACGCAACCCCCGCGATCGAGGAGGGATTACTGTATATTGGAAGTGGGGGTGTTGTAAAAATGTATTGATTGTAGTTTTTTTGTTATTGCATTTTTCTCTGTGTGGTTTAGTTAATATCGCTTTTATTATTATGAATCATCTTTCGGCACTGTAGAAAGGGGTTGAAGGCAGTTTGAGGATGACCTGCAATCATCAGTATAATTTTTCAGAGTAAACTTGAAAAAATGAAGTGTAGCGGATATAATCATTACAACCTTCTCTTAGGCCTTCCTCTTCTCCTCTTACCCAGCAGCTCTATCCTTAGCACCCTTCTCTCATTATACCCCTCATCTCTCCTCTGCACAGGTCCAAACCAACGCCATCTCGCCTCTCTGACTTTGTCTCCCAACTTGAGCTGACCCTCTAATGTCCTCATACCTAATCCTCTCCATCCTCGTCACCCCCCAATACAAATCTTAGCATCTTTAGCTCTGCCACCTCCAGCTGTGTCTCCTGTGCCACCGTCTCCAGTCCATAAAACACAGCTGGTCTCACTACCGTCCTGTTGGTCCTTTTCACTCTTGCCGATATCCGTCTGTCACAAATCACTCCTGACACCCTTCTCCACCCTGCCTGCACTCTCTTTTTCACCTCTCTAGTGCCCACCAAAAGTGGTCCAAGAAAAAAAGACAACCAGTGAAGCGGCGATAGGGTCATGGGTGCCCAAGTCTCACTGATGCACCTGGGGAGTAAAGGCTAAGCTCCGTTTGGTCTGATCCCGCAGAAGAGCTACTGGAGCACAAAGTACTGAAAAATGTAATATTGGCCGGAACACACAGGGCATCGCAGCTTGCTGTGTATGGGGCGACGTAGACACAGACTGGTCAGATAATCTCCATGCTGACCTCAGTCCACCACTGTTAAGCGTCTACAATGTGCACACAACCATCGAAACTGGATCAGGGAGCAATGGAAGAAGGTGGCCTGGTCTGACAACAACAACATTTATTTATATAGCACATTTTTATACAAAAAAAATGTAGCTCAAAGTGCTTTACATAATGAAGAATAGAAACATAAAAGACATAGTAAGAAAATAAAATAAGTCAACATTAATTAACATAGGATAAGAGTAAGGTCCGATGGTCAGGGTGGACAGAAAAAACAAACAAAAAAAAAAAAACTCCAGACGGCCAGAGGAACAAAAAAAAATCTGCAGGGATTCCAGACCATGAGACCGTTCATTTTGAATCCTATTTTGTTTTAATTAATGTGCCGGATGGGTGCCAGTTTTTTACCAGGGTAAGAGACAGCAGCAGAACGCACTATGGCAAGAAGACATGCCGGTGGTGGCAGTGTGATGCTCTGGGCAACCTTAGGTCCTGCTATTCATGGAGACATTACCTTGACAAGTACCACCTACATAAAAGACCGTAGTGGACCATGTACACCCCTTCCTGGCAAAGGTATGCCCTCTTTTAGGAGGGTAAATGTGCCCCGACACCCTTCAATAGTCGCTCGGGAAGGGTTTGAAGAACATGCCAAAAAGTTCAAGGTGTTTCTTGACTTGTCCTCCAAATTCCCTGTTGGAAAAACAAGGCTGATCCACGGAGAGCTCTGTCTAAAGAGGAGTACGACGAAAAGGTCGGATAACCAGAAATCCATAAAAAAAAGACAAAATTAAAACTCTAAAAAAGTAGGAAGGGCGCACTTAATTGTCAAAGTGATTGGAACAAAATATCGCAGCCACAGGGGGACCCCCGCCATGACTGAACTTACACCCCTCTGTGACTGTGTGAGAATTCAACTGAGGCTGCCAAGAAGTTCTGACAAGCGGCTGCCGACGTGTCCCTCAAACGCCACTGCGCTGGTGCCACGGCTGTCACTTAATCCTTTTAACTCAGAGAGACAAACAAAAATGCGAGCAGCAGCCCGCTCTCTCCATCCCAGAACGCCCGCTGGTCAGCGTCACCCACTTCTAAACTGAAAGATCCCAACAAACTACTCGACCGACTTCACCGTGAAGTCCTTCGGCAGAAGTCGCTGTCCCAGGCAGAGTCGCGGGGCTGTGTCTCTCCGGTGTCCGCCCCCCTCCCGGCACGCTCACGGGAGGCCGGGGGGGTCACGACGCTCATACGTGACGGAGAAGCCCGCAAAGACTTCAAACACTTACGTGTCGTCCAGTTGGTCGCGCGGACCGCTCATTCTCTGCTTCACTCTTCGAAGGGCTGCTCTGACTTGCTGAAGTTTGTCGGCGGCATTCATGGACTTTAATCAGGCAGGACGCCGACGCTGAAGCCGCACTCGGCACCAGAAACCGCGTCTTTCGTTCTCTTTTTTTTCTTTTCTCCAAACAGCAGCCAGACACCGGCGAGCGTCCCCCTCCCCACGGCAACGAGAGCGACTGAGGTCACGAGGAGCACTTCCGGGTCGTGGCGACCTGCGAAAAATCTCCCATTTTATAAACGTGAACTCGCAGCTCAGTCTCATCGAGTGGCCGCTGAGTGGAAAACAAGTGGATGGACTCGGAGTCCCGTTTGTCATCGGACATGTTCAAATGGATAATTATACGACAAGCCGAATTAACATGTAATGATACTTCAGAATGCTCTTTAAAGATATTTGAAAATGGTGTAGTTGAGCCGTTCCCAAACTCGGTCCTGGGAGGACCTACTGTGGCCGCAGGGTTCTGTTCCAACCAGATGCACAGTTAGTAATAATAACTGATCGAGTTAGCTGGTCTTTTTCTTTCTTCTCTTATTATGCTTTTCAGAAAAGAATTCCCGCCCAGGGGTCAAATATCTATCTATTTATCTGTTATATAGTACCTTTCATATCTTATCTGTTATATAGTGCCTTTTACATCTATCTATCTATGTATTGTCGAAGAGAAAATCGTCAGCGCAAAGACGCACCAAAGGTCTTCACCCGGAATGAAGGTTCTCAAGAGTCAAGAAGATGGGCAAACAGACTTTATTGTTTTAGTGCAATAAACAATAACACGGACTCAACCCAATTCGGCCAAATCAGGCTTAGCCCTGAACAGTTCAAAAATCACAGTTTATATATCATCATTTCTTATTATCCTGACCTCGCTCAAACCAGCTCATTTGCTGCTTAATCTGTCTCCCCTTTCCTGTAGCTGGCCTGTCAAATTCTTTTATGATGACCACGGTATTTTATTTTGTTATTCATCTTCATTTTTCTGCTTCACTTATTTTTTAGGTCAGCTGAGAGCCAACAGGTGTTTCCTTTCTTCCACCCTTGAGCTGTCATTATCTCATCATTCTTCCTTTCATGGGTCCTCTTGCTAGGTTTTATTAGCAGCTAAAGCTAAGCTGTAATTAAAAAAGAAATATGGCATGGGCCTTTGTTTAACCATTTGTTTCGCAGGCCTAACTTGTATTAATATTTACAATAAGTTTAATGCTTATATTTTCCTATATGTATTTATGCTAATACATGAATATACTAATTTTATTATCTATACTATATCTGTCATATAGTGCCTTTCAGATCTGTCTATCTTTCTATCTATCTATCTTATCTGTTATATAGTGCCTTTCACATCTATCTATTATATAGGGCCTTTCATATCTATCTATCTATGTTATATAGTGCCTTTCAGATCCATCTATCTATCATATAGATAACATGTTTGTGTCCGGCTTGTACTTGCATGGGAGACGATCTAGGAATAGCTTGGGTTGCTGCTGGAAAAGGTATTGGTAAGGCCAGCAGGGGCGCTTGCCCGGTGGTCTGTGTGAGGATCCCAATGCCCCTGTGCAGTGACAGCGACTGTGGTATAAAAATGGTATTGTCCATCAGATTAGGTGTGAAATGAGGTCCTGACTCTCTGTGGTCATAAAAGGTCCCTGGGCATCCTTCGTAAAGAGTAGGGTGCTTTCTGATGCCCTGGCTAAATTGCCCATCATGGCCCAGTCACTCTGGCCCGCTAATCACCCCCTGTCTCTTATTGGCTGTCTGTCTCACTATTTCACCACCTCATAGCTCATGGCACAAAACTGTCTGCCATTGCATCATCCAGGTGGATTGAAGTGGCTCCACACTCACTCTGAAAAGCACTTTGAGTAGTAACAAAAGGCACTGTATAAATGTAAAGATTACTATTATTATTAGATCGGGAGTGGCATCCTTACAACTATTGAGCAACATCAGGTCTGCCCAGTGGTTGACGTCCTGCTATGGACAGAGCTCAGTCGCACCTCAGACAGTGTACTAACACAGTCTGCTCCAACTCTGCTTTAAGGCACACAGAGGGTTCTTAAGTAATCAACACAAGCTGGGACACCTGTGCAAACTGATTGCTTCAACTTGCAAGGCTTCATTTACTTGAATTGTTGCAGAACATCAGCAGGTTGTCACCTATTAGTTGTTTTCTGATGAAGGCCCATTTGGAATATTCTGAAATTTCCTTTTTTTCAGTTTTTGCTAACCAAAACTTTAAATGTAAACGTCTGTCAGTTTACTACTTACCTTTACGTAATTTTAGGTTATTCATTGTATTTCAACTGATTAAATTTGAACAAAAGCAGAGGTGTTCTAATACTTTTCACTGGCAGTGTAAGTCTAATTAACGGCTGGAGACCGCCTCCTGATACAGAGAACGGTAAGGAACATAAAGTAGGAGCCTTACTGAATTATTTTCTTAAGTATTGCCAAAGGAAAAACTGATCATTTAACTGAATTAAAATTCATTTTTCCCTTTCCAGCATTTATTGGCGCCTCTCTGAAAAGACATGATAAATCACACTCATTCCTACATTTACCATTAGTCACCTTGGCGGGTGTCTCATTGATTATTAATTGACAATTATCAATTCTTACGCGAGGTAACATATAACAAATACAGTACAGTATATCATTTTCGGGTGGAGCGATCCTTTAAATCGCGTCAATCGCCGTTTTCGCTTGATTCCTGCCTGCGCTTCACACTGCAATCCGGTAGGTGGCGGCAATACACCATTTTATAAAGGAAGACGAGCCCTGAGAAGCGGACGAAAAAAACGGCATTGAGACGGATTGACCGAAGAAAAAGGAATCAAAATGAAGTGACAAAACAATAATAATAATAATAAGGTTCACGTTTTTCATTTGATAGTTTAATTAGCTTATCTTTTTTTCCTTCTCTTTCTTATTCCGAATTTAGTAAAACGTATCAGTGTTAAATGAACATTCACTGGAAATTTACCCACGAGATCTTAAGGAGGTTAGGGAGTACAGATATAAACACTCGACGCATATTTTTAGGAAGTCACAGCACACTGGGGAAATTCTGAAGGAATGGAAAATGGCAGCTATTATCCCATTATATAAAAAGGGTAAGGTGGCACAGTGGGTAGCTGCCTACAAAGACATGCAGGTTATGTGCATTGGCGATTCTAAATTGTCCGTAGTTTGTGCTTGGTGTGTGTGCGCGCGCCCTGCCTGGGGTTTGGTTCCTGCCTTGCGCCCTGTTTTGGCTGGGATTGGCTCCAGCAGACCCCCGTGACCCTGTAGTTAAGAAATAGCGGGTTGGATAAAAAGGGCCAGTAAGATTATTGGGCATCACAGGAAAATGATTGGAAGGAATGATTAAGGATAAGATTGAGCAACACTTGGCAAGGACAGCAGTTATTAGGAATAGTCAGCATGGCGTCGTGTTTTACTGACGGGGTGGAATTCAATGAGCACGCAACTTGACCACAAGTGGCCTGAAGAAAGGGCCTGAGGTGCCTCGAGAGCCTGCATACTGTAATCTGTTCAGTAAGCCAATAAAAGGAGTCGTTTTGCTTCACTTCTCATTGCATTCATAAAGGCTAACACAGTGCAACACCCTGCAACTTTGAGGCAGCAACAAAAGCATACGACCAGAGTGGTGCATACAATAATTTTTATCTCAGCTTTCAGAAAGCATTTGATAAGGTGCCACATGACAGGGTTGGCATAGAACTTAAAGAGGTGGGAGTTCAGGGTGCAGAATTGGCTCAGATACAAGTAACAGAGGGTGATGGTGTGAGGAACCTCATTAGAGTGGTGACCAGTAGGGGGCAGTGCTATGGCTGCTGCTATTTTTATTATATAAAGTGCTCAAAAAGTTTAAAGGAACACTTTGAAAACACATCAGATTTCAATGCTGGCTCTCTCTACTGATATGGACTGGTAATGTGTCGGGAACAAAAGGATGGCACATCGTTTGATGGAAATGAAAATGATCAACATACAGAGGGCTGAATTCAAAGACTCTCCGAAAATCAAGGGGAAAAAAAATCCCATTTTAATGTTTTTTATTTGTCCAGTATTGTGATTGTAAGCAGAAGATGAGTGGCTTGCGCAACCCTAAATCCAAAGAGGACTGTTTCATTTATGTTAGGTAGAATGCCCAGAGGGGACTGGGCGGTCTCATGGTCTGGAATCCCTGCAGATTTTATTTTTTCTCCAGTCGTCTGAGTTTTTGTTTTTCTGTCCCCTGGCCATTGAACCTTACTCTTATTCGATGTTAATTAATGTTGATTTATTTTGTTTTCTTATTGTGTCTTTTATTTTTCTATTCTTTATTATGTAAAGCACTTTGAGCTACTGTTTGTATGAAAATGTGCTATATAAATAAATGTTGTTGTTGTTGGAAAAACGCCATAAAAATGTTGTGTTCATTTCGACGTTTCTACTTGTAGAAGTGTAAATATTTGCATGTGTAGCATATTTCGACAAGGCAACGCAAAATCGTCCGAACATCGGCTTCCCTGTACAGCACCTGTGCGCCTGCGCAAGCACTTTATTCAAGGTCTTGTAGTTTGTACACGTGCACATCGAAAATGGTTTGGCATATCAAATTCACTTTGTATGCTAATCATTGTTCTGCTATTACTGTACTTGTTTCTTTGGCACACCTTGTAAAGTTCACAACGCCTCCGTACCACTCCAAGCGCACCAAAGAGCGCAGACTCCGTAACTGTGTTGCGGCAAGCGGGAGAGGCTGACGTATTGGATGCTGCGCGTCACAAAGTCTTGAATGTGATTGGCTGGCTTCTCGCCCAATCAGGGGAGTTCTTCTTCGCTGGTCGAACGGTGGTGGATGGCACTAATATAAGCAAAAGCTAAAGAGAAAGTGGAGGAAATTGTGAAGAACTTAACAGAAGGCAATGAGTTCAATTGGCACCGGGGTGAGTGTGGGTGAAGATTAACGAAAACCGCCGGTCTATGCAGGGTTGGGGTCGACGTATTGGGTCGCTTTTTGTCGATGCTGGTTAGAGTGACTCTGCAGTAAGGGATAGATGGATGGAGTAAGGGCCGCCTTATACCCGTCCACAATTTTGTGTTTTCGAGCAGCAAGTCGATGTGCCATGGGAGTTCCTGTAATGTCGAAGAAGTCTGGCCCCGCCGTAAGCACTTATTGCACATAAGAGGCCATTGTAGCTTCGGGATACGTCGCCCCTCCTGCGTGCTGAGTCACTCGAATGAGGATGAAAGTGAAAGAAACCGCTGGACTCGTGCGCGGCGCTTTACCGGTAAACCGTTCTGGCTTGGAATGCGGACTGCGACAGAAAGCCGTTTGGCGCAGGCCGCTGTAATCCTCGTTTGGGTTCCTTAAGTTAAGAAATGGGGAGGCTACATCTCGGGTTGTCCCCATGTCATCGTAGGCCATACTAAAAAGAATTACCGGTATATTTTGGCCTCTATTTTTCCGTTTATGTTCTTATGATATTAGCGTTCGATTGCTGCGGAATAAAAACTTCAATGACAGAACGGCAAGTTAATGGCAATACCTCCTCACCCAATCATCAACGCTACTCCTTAGCAAGAATACACAATTCAATTAGCCAGCATATTTACCGACTCCTCTCACTGGAAGAAGCAAGTGGGGGCGATCCGACGCGTCTCTCACTCGTATGCTCTTATATATCGCACTATATTCTGTCTCTCCGTCATTATGTGTGCATTAAATGGAATCGCATAACCATTGATTACGGGGAAATTTGTTGCGTAATTACATCGGTTTTGACGGATTGTTGTATTGTCATCGAACACATATGCAACATTTGAAGAAATTGACAAAAGTGGGTTTAATTAAAATCGGTTGCAAGATTCGACCCAATCAAACAGACAGAGGAGTCAAGTTAAATAAAATCGTTTAAATAGGCGATTGCTATAAAATGGCACGTGATAGGACAATTTAAAGGTGATTTGTTTTTATTATTGTTATTTTTTTTTTAAAATGATCGTGGGCCACTCGATACACCCAAGCAAAATCTTAATTCAGTGTGTCTACATGCACAGACTTGATCAGGTCAAGGTGAATAAACCCATTAAAGCGGACACCAGGTTTTATTATAATCTGCATTTGTAGACACAAGTAATCTACTGACGTTCTCCTATGGCGAAGCGCTCGGACGTCATATTTAGTAATATAATCTATTCTTACATTTTGCTTTGTAGTTTGAACTCTTACTTGTATTGTATCCCAGATGTGGCCGTGATGGACTGGTCATCGAGATCTCTGAAGAGGATCTTTTGAGCTTTGTATTTACCCCGTTTTTTTTTTTTGAAACCTATTGCCTGCCCAACCTACCTGGAAGGGGGTCTTCTCTCTGAATTGCCTTTCCCAAGGTTTCTTCCATTTATTCCTCCACCAGTGGTTTTTTTTTTTTTATTTTTAATTTTTTGTCTTTAGAGAGTTGAGGCACAGGGGCTGTTAATAAAACAGGGTCTGGTAAAGCCCATTGAGTCACAAGACATAATGTGACACGACATAAATTGTTGTCATTAAACTGAACACAAAAAAACAAGAGTTAAACGTCATCGTTGGACACCGTGAATCAAAAAATAAGCATGACGTCTGTGCTCATTTTCTTGTTAAAAAGTAACCAGAATATGTCACTTGTGTTACCCTGCTGCTCTTGAGATTGTATTTTATCATAGATTCATGCACGGACAAATCACAGCCAGGCTGATCAAATTGTTTCTATGTTGGTTCCACAATGTCAAGCAGGGCCTGAACTTTATACATGTGGGTTATAGCCTGGCTCACCCCTTGGGATTTGCTTCTAGTTACCACAGAAGAGAATAAAACTTTGCAGCAGTAGCACGTACCTATCATCACGTGGCATGACCTGGGCAAAGCACGTGTGGACCAGTGCTCCCTGAAGTTATCGCCAGTCTAGTCCCAACTCTATTTGTAAGGCCACAAAGCCCCTGATCTCGGCTTTTTGTTGTGGGTTTCCACTTTGAAAAATGAGAATGCGGTGCAAGCGTAGCCCGCGATTCAAAAAATTGCTCTGCATACCTGCTTGTCTTGTCTGACATTAGCTGAAAAGCAGCATCAGGAGAGAGCAGCCTGAAGTATGAGACTGGCAACACTGCAAGCGATCTGGCAATGCCGCGCTGTTGTCCTTGATAGAGCACGTGTATCAGTACCCTCCCATAGCTCAGTGCGAGTTTCAACTCCTTCCGTTAACTACGTGATTTTTGTGACTGCTATTAGCGAAGTTGTGTTTTTGGTTGTGCGTCATGCAAAATGGAACAGCGGAATTTGGAGCAACGTTGTGCCATTAAACGGCAAGTGTGACGTTTGAAAAGTTAAAACAGGCCTATGGGGAACATTCTTTATCCTGAGCTCAAGTTTTTCGCTGGCACAAATCATTCTTGGAAGGCAGAAAACACGTTGAAGATGAACACCGTTCAGGGAGGACTTCAACTTTGAAAACATCGAACGTGTGAAGACTCTTGTGAGATCAGACCGTCGTTTAACATTAAGAATGTTGAGTGAACAATAAATTTGAACAGATTTACCGTTCATCAAATTTTAACTGAACATTTGCACATGCGAAAGGTCTGTGCCAAAATGGTGCCGAAAAACTGCCCTCTCTCTCCATAACAGAATTTCTGACCTCAAAAGGCATTCCTGTGGTTCCCCAGCCCCCTTATTCACCTGACCTTAGTCCGTGTCCTCAAAGGACGTCATTTCGGGACTTTAGAAAACATCCAAAAGAGTGTAACGGACATGCTGAAGACCATACCGGTTGAAGACTTCCAGCGCTACCAACAGTGGGAACAACGTCTCCATCGGTGTGTAGCTGCCCAAGGGAACTACTTTGAAGGGGATAACATTGATGTTTGGAAAAAAAAAAAATCAGTCTCATTACTTTTCTGCCACACCTCGTAGTCTAGCGGCTGGTAATCTGTCGAGTCCAACAGCAAGCCATGGTGTCTTGTTAAGTCCGGTAGTCAGTTTGGGTCCCACGGATTAATGTCTGGGTATTCCTGCCACACGAATCTTACCGTAGGTGCATCGGTTGCGTGAATGCGCTCAGTTGGGGCAGCATTGGCTGGTTGTCCGATCAGCTGATGCCAGTTCCTCACTCGATGATCTGATCACTGTCATCAAAATCTGATTCTGAAAAATCAGAGTCCGACTCGGCGACAATGAGCAAAACATCGTCTGCCGGGTATTTTGTTTTCTGCACTCGCTTCGCTCCCTAGTGAGATGTCGATGCCATCTTGCCTTTGTTTACATTTCGTAACTCGCGCACACGCAAGGAGTAGATGCCGAGTCAAGGAGTCTAACATTCCTCCAAGCAAGAGAGGGAATGCCTGTGACGTAACGGTGACTTTTGTTGCCATTAACAGCTGATTGTCGCCCTCAACCCCTCCAGTCGACATCCACCCAACAAGAGTTAAAGACCACCTGAAACATTCCCGGATGTTAGACTCATTCATGCTCCGTACAGTTGTGGCCAAGAGGAGTGAGTAGCGGCACATTATTAATTGAGAGAGGGTGTGGACACTGAAGTCAAAAACGGGAGACAAAAACACCAGTTTAAAATAAAAAGCAATTTCTTTATTCTTGGTGAGTTAAAGAGACTGCAGCCGCCAAGGTCAGTACCACTGACTGGTTAGAACAGACAGCCTGCCTTAAAAGAAAGAAATCCTCTCTATATATTACCTTTAGCTTCTTCATTAACCAAAGAGAGAAAAAAAACCATGGCAGTTCATTTTGAGGTTATACATAGACTAGCAAAATACCCGCACTTCGCAGTGGAGGAGTAGTGTGTTAAAAATTAATGAAAAAGAAAAGGAAACATTTTAAAAATAACGTAACACGATTGTCAATGGAATTGTTTTGTGACTGTTACGAGTGTTGCTGTCATCAAGGATTTGATTGTCATTATTTCTTTCAATCAGGCTCGTATTTGTTGTTCAAGTTACATTCCATGTTTGTCAACCGTTGTAAAGATAACAGGTTTCATTCATCGAAGTGTTTTCTACCCAAATCGCCACTCATGAATCGAAGATGTTTAACAGGCATTCCCGGTATTAAGTTGTGGATTTGCCTGCGAATATTTAGCGGCAGCGTGTCTATGAACTTAATTTAAACTTAAGCTTACACCTTGCTTTCCTATTGATATGTCTACAAAGGCTTGCTCAGATTCAGAGGGTTGTTCCTCTCGTACTGCATCAATAAGCAGCTCGTCTTCCATCACACACTGCATGCACGGGTTTACCTTTCCCAGTCCTGCAAACTTTAGCGAAGTGGTTCAATTTACCCCATTTTTTGCACTGTCTTCCTTTAGCTGGACATTGACTCTTTCCACTGTGTGCTTTGTTTCTGCAGTAGCTGCACTTATGAATATGCTTGTATGCGTCACTCGCTTCATATTCTTTTGCTGCCTTCTCAATTGTGTAATGCGTTTTTTGTTCAGCGCTCTTTGGAGCTCTTCCTTGTTCTCTGCGTACTGCGTTCACAGTCAGTTCACGTGAGCCGCTCGGAGTACATGCATTGAAGGTTCTCGGCTGTGCTTGTGCTATCTCGCGATGTCCACGGCTTTAATGTTAGCTAAGACCCGGCACTTAAAAGTTTCTATTGTGTTGCCAAACACTATTCTATCCGTGACCATCTCATCTTCGTTTGCATAAGCACAGTCCTTCACCAGCAATTTTAACTCCGTTACAAAGTGATCAAAAGTCTTGTTTATACCCTGCGTCTTCTCAATCAACTTGCATCTTGCGTATATCGTATTCGTCTTCGGCGTGACAAACGCCTCGTAGATGCAGCGTGTCTATTGGATTGCTGCTGACGGACGGCCTTGTATGGGCAGGCAGCCTACTACGTGGGAGGCGTGGTGATGGGGGATGCAACTCCGCCTCACACGGCGACCGAGCTGCAGGCTATGGCTGTATATATGTACGTAAGTAGGATTCAGTTATGACCGTTACGCGTAGAATTTCGAAATGAAACCTGCTTAACTTTTGTAAGGAATGAGCCTGCCAAATTTCAGCCTTCTACCTACACGGGAAGTTGGAAAATTAGTGACATTGGAAAGTTCAATATGGCGGCCGACAGTGGCGTCGTACCATCGAAATAAGTACGTACATCGGCTTCGGTTAGCGCAGTGAAGCCGCCGACCAAATTTCGTAAAGATGGGGCCATAAATAAGAAAGTTCAACATGGCGGACGTTGTCGACCGTTATGGACCGTTATGACTGTTACGTGTAGAATTTCGAAATGAAACCTGCTTAACTTTTGTAAGTAAGCTGTAAGGAATGAGCCTGCCAAATTTCAGCCTTCTACCTACACGGGAAGTTGGAGAATTAGTGATGAGTGAGTGAGTGAGGGCTTTGCCTTTTTTTAGTATAGATTGCTTAATTACGGTTGCATCCTGATTTATTACATGCAAGAGTGTACAGACTTTATTACCAACTTAGAGTCATCCGGGCACTCGCATTCCTAAAAATACCCGTTTATCAGCACACACACACACGACCAGTTTAAAGCAGTTTCTTATAGTTGAGTACATTCGTTATGAAGAGATTACATTCTTATGGTTTTAATATCTTCATTAGGTTTTGTTTGGTTGGATTAATAAATCCTTATTTATTAATCTATAAGGGACATGTTTCTTACAGTTTTAAGCAAGAAATCAGAAACTATCCCGTTGATTTATAATATCACAGGGTGTTCTGCTCGTATCAAGAGATCAGCATTTTCTCATAAAAGAAGAATACAAGTTATCTAATAATTCTGTGCACAAGCTTAATTCTTTTTCTACCTAAACGAAGAACAAATCGTATAGAAGTAATAAATGATATAGCTCTCTGCAGCATGATTAATACAAAATACAGTCATTGGTATTGTGAGGTAAATACTTTTAATCATTACAGATAATGTGTTTTCTTTGTCAAGGGCCAAACGTGCCGCCATCAACGGACAATCAGACAGCCGTTTGAGCAAAGCGAAGAGAAACACGAGGCTTAAAGAAAGCTGAAAGTTGCGATTCGATAATCTTGGTATGGATCTTGTTCTGCTGTTCGCTGAGACGGCACGTAGTCCTGAGCATCGCCTCCTATCCTTACTGTGCTGTAGAGAGGCGGTCAAAAGTTGTTGTGTTGGTTTTCACCAAGTTTGCTGCTTCGGTGTTCTAAGATCTTCTTTTTTTTTTTTTGTCAGATGTTACTCTCGTGTACTGAACTAGAATTACAAACATTTCAGAAATTTCAAAGGTTTTTACTGACAATGACTTGAAGTTTATGCGCAGAGTCCACGTTTGCAGTGCTGGCCCTTCTTTCTTTTTTTCCAAGACCTCTGCAATTCGCCCTGGCAGGCAGTCTGTCTGTCAGTTAATCAACTTCTGGGTCAAATTCTGACTGATGGCAGCCGCCCATTCTTGTAAGAATCAATGCTTGGAGTTTGTCAGAATGTGGGGCTTTTTGTTTGCCCACCTGCCTCTGAAGGATTGACCACAAGTTCTCAATGGGGAGTTTCCTGGCCATGGACCCCAAATTTCAATGTTTTGTTTCGCCGAGCCTTCTGGCCTGATATGCCATCACGTTGGTCACCCAACTGTTCTTGGTTTGGTGGTTGGTAGAAGTTGCTCTCGGTTGATGTTTTGGTGCCATTCTTTATTCCTGGCTGTGTTCTTAGGCCAGACTGCGAGTGAGCCCTGCGCTGCCTTGGCTGACATTAATGGTCTCGAGATGCTTCACTGTTGGCACAGTAACGCAGGACTGATGGTAGCGCCATTCACCTTTTTCTTTCCCGATTGCCCCAAACAATCAAAAGAGAATTCATCAAATAAAACGTCTTTTTCCCCCAGCAGACCTCAGCAGTCCAATCCCAGAATATCCGTCTGTCCCTGATGGCTTCTGTGCTGCCCTTCTTGACACCCACCAGGCCATCATCCTCCAAATGTCTTCACCTGCCTGCTGCCATTCCTGAGTAAGCTCTGCCCTGGCGGTGCCTGCAGCTGCATTGACTTGAGGAGACGCTCCTGGCATGTGCCCTGACGCCTTCTTCACCTCTCTATTGTAACTCAATCAGTGTAACAGAGTGACCTCCAGCCTCGTCCTCATCAACACTCTCACCATCACTGAAGTGACGTGGTGGCAGGGCTGACATGCGGTGGGTTTTTGGGATGAAGCTCGTAATCCTGGCAGAGACGGACTTTGTAATTCATTGCAATTCATCTGCTCACTCGTCAGAACATTCTGGAGTCGACGCAAATGGCCTTCATAGAAACTGAGGCAGCAAAGTTTGTGAATATTCATATTTGTGTCGTTCTCAGAACTTTTGGCCACGACTGTAGTTTGCTCAGTAATTTCTCTTGCCCAACTAAAGAGGGTAACATTTGTGTTTTTTTGTAAAAAACGGCAGTTTCCATGAAATTGTTCCTTGAATTGGCGTCTGGTCTGAGTGCCGTAGTGTTTGCATGTCTCCCTGATGTGCTTTTCTCTTTTACAGTATGATTTGTCCGCCTCTACCTTCTCTCCAGATGGCCGCGTTTTCCAAGTCGAGTATGCCATGAAAGCGGTGGAGAACAGCAGGTAAGACCCTTCTGAGCACTCGGTTCACCGTTACGTAGTGATGTCTCTCACTGTTGTGTGCTCTCCTCTTAACAGCACAGCCATCGGCATCAGGTGCAAAGATGGGATCGTATTTGGTGTCGAGAAGTTAGTGCTGTCCAAATTGTACGAGGAGGGCTCAAACAAGCGCATCTTCAACATCGACAGACACGTGGGGATGGTGAGGACCCCGTTTAACTTCCCATCACAACACCAGGCAATGATTAAGCTGGGCAAGTACTAACCGCTCTCCTCCTCTTCAAAGGCGGTTGCAGGCCTTTTGGCAGATGCGAGGTCGCTTGCTGAAATTGCAAGAGAAGAAGCGTCAAACTTCAGATCCAACTATGGCCATGACATTCCACTGAAGGTAAGTGATAATAAGGGCGACCTTAGGAATGGACCTCTTCACGGCTTGTTAAGGATGTTTGTCGTGCGTGATTGACAGTAGCTGGCATGTTCTCGGAGTGAAAAGGATGATGGTTGTGATGGCAGGGTACACCAAAACATGACCAACTTGAGCAGGAGTACGTGCCTCCTGCTCTGCGATTGGCAAAATGTCTTGTAAGGACGCTAGGGGACAGACTCTCGGGACGCAAAGTAAAGAAGTAAGAAGTATTTTTAATTCTATTCTTCTCGCCAATTGTGCCCAAAGCACCACAGCCACAATATCACTGGCAATAATCACAATTCTCTCTCCTCCACACCTCCCAACTAGCGTCGTCCACCTCCTCCCCTCTCTGGCTCCTTTTCTGGGTTCCCATCAGTCCTTTAAATAGTCCTTGACCCGGAAGTGCTGCTGTCCTTCTGACCATGTGACTGGCTGGCACTTCCGGGTCTAATGAAGAACTGACGTTTTTCTCCAGCCTGGAAGTACTTCGGGGCTTCCGTTCTCTCGACTACCTCATACTTCTGGGCTACAAGGAAAGGACGAGTCCCCAGGTCCTTTAACGGCACCCAACAGGACTGAGAAACCGAAGGTGTGTTCCTAGAGGGGGCGATGGCTCCCTAGATGGAATAAGTTCTTTTGTAATAAGTTCTTTTGTAATTGCGGCGTTATGTTACCTTTAATGTAAGTGTTCAATTAGCTGTCTTTTTTTTTGTTTTCTTCACTTATTTTGCATTCATAAAAGCACAGTAGTGTGAGATTAATATTTATGACAAATTCACAATATTTACTACAGCTTCAATGCCTCTTTTTTTTGTTTTACTTTTTAGGCTAACTTATTGGTTTTTTTTTTTTCCCCTCCCCTATGGAGTTTCTTCTCCAGTGGTCATCATTCGGGTACAATTAGTGACGAGCGGGGCAGACGGTGTAGGAGACACTGAATGGGCAAGAGAGCAGCTACGTCAGCGTTACAAGCTCACATATACAGTGTATTATCAAATAATTGCTTAAATAACTTGTTAAATTGCATGATAACGTAAATGATTGTGATTCTCATCTAACACACACAAATCATTGCTTCATTAAGTAACTTGTGTTTCGTGGTTGGGTTACTTTTTAAAGTTGCAAGTAATTAATAGATGGATAGAACTGTGTTTGTCCACAGGGGGAAATTTGGCTTTGTACAGTAGCCCTTTAAATATGTAAATACATACATCGAGAGATAATAAATATATATTCTGACTTGGCTACGACAGTCCCAGTGAGGCATTCTGCAGACGTTTAGGACCCCCAGTCACATTTCTTAACAAACTTCAGCTGAATAATTCATTGGCTGAAAGTCCTCGGTGTTGGTGTGTCACAGAGAGGATGTGCAGCTTTGTTCATGATGGCACTCTTCACATACGCTAGTGGCCCTGCACCCCTTGCTGCAGTGCCACTAGTGTATGAGGCCCCAGTTTGCCCGTGAACTTGACGTTGGCACACTGTTCAAACTGTGACATCACCCCATCTAACTCGAGGTAAGAGAAAGAGATGAGCAGAAGAGTATCTTTGGTACTTTGTGCCGTACTGTGGGGAGTGAGAGAAAAGTGTGGAAATAAAAACATGGGATGTACAACACTTGTGTCTCTGTCTGTCTGTCAGGTTTGGGCAGCTGGACGTGCCCCACAAAATACATACATACTGTATATATAGGGTGGTCCAGATCTAATTATGCAATTTTTATTACACTATAACTTATTCAGTTTATTACATAGAAAATCACCCAAAAAATCCCCGACCATCGAAGTGTGTGAACTGACGACATGAAGAATCGTCTTCACGCCGAACTGGAATCGTCCCCGCATAAATCAGTCATCCAGACGATCTGGACGGACGTACTACGTATGTATGTATGTATCTCTCTCTCTCTCGGCATCGAAACTATGAATGGACACACGTGGAGTTATGTACTTCACAAAAAAAGGTGAAATAACTGAAAACATGTTTTATATTCTAGTTTCTTCAAAATAGCCACCCTTTGCTCTAATAGCCACCCTTTGCTCTGATTACTGCTTGGCATTCTCTTGGCATTCTCTCGATGAGCTTCAACAGGTAGTCGCCTGAAATGGTTTTCACTTCACAGGTGTGCCTTATCAGGGTTATTTAGTGGAATTTCTTGCTTTATCAATGGGGTTGGGACCAGCAGTTGTGTTGTGCAGAAGTCAGGTTAGTTGGACGATCATTTATTTTTCAACAGGACAATGACCCCAAACACACCTCCAGGCTGTGTAAGGGCTATTTGACCAAGAAGGAGAGTGATGGAGTGCTGAGGCAGATGACCTGACCTCCACAGTCACCGGACCTGAACCCAATTCGAGATGGTTTGGGGTGAGCTGGACCGCAGAGTGAAGGCAAAGGGGCCAACCAGTGTTAAACACCTCTGGGAACTCCTTCAAGACTGTTGGAAAACCATTTCAGGTGACTACCTGTTGAAGCTCATCGAGAGAATGCCAAGAGTGTGCAAAGCAGTAATCAGAGCAAAGGGTGGCTATTTTGAAGAAACTAGAATATAAAACATGTTTTCAGTTATTTCACCTTTTTTTGTTAAGTACATAACTCCACATGTGTTCATTCATAGTTTTGATGACTTCAGTCATGAAAAGAAAGAAAACACATTGAATGAGGAGGTGTGGCCAAACTTTTGGCATATATATATATATATATATATAATATATACACACACACACACACTGGGTATAAAATAAGAATCACCCTTTTAAAAATCTTCATTTTGTTGCTTTACAGCAGCATTACAAATGAAAACAGACACACACACATCTTTTCAGCCTTATTTACTCAACCTTCAGCATCCAAGTCAAAGATATGATATCAATTCTTCTAATAGCAGTTTTTTGGTTGAAATTAAAGTAATTCACCAAAAGGTGATTAATAAAAAAGAATAATAATAATCTCTTTCTCATTCTTCAAAGAGACACGAATAATAGTGTGCAGGTCTGTAAATGTGTTAACATGATGAAGGATATTAAGACATTTGTGTCGTTTCCAGCCCTGATATTTGTGCCCAGACGCCGTCTCTCTGCCGCTCTCCTCCTTCAGTGTAATGCTAATCAGGAACGATTTTTTAAAAACTGAACTGGAAGTTTCTCTGTCCCATTTTAATGTGCTTCAAAAGGGAAGATCAAAATAAAGTAGACCATGGCGGAAACGTCCGCAGAGGTGTGGGGCTTCATTTGGAACACACCGGGATCAGGTGTCAGTCCCCAGAGAGCGAGGCTCCGATGCTCCACCTTTGACGGTTTGTTCTACACCCTTGGGTTGTGCTCTTTTTATTTTTTGATGTCTCTTTCTGTTTCTCCAACAGCACCTGTCGGACCGCGTGGCGATGTACGTTCACGCATACACGTTGTACAGCGCCGTGAGGCCATTTGGCTGCAGGTAATGGACACACTGTTGGCACACACGACTGTAATAAATGTATTAAAGCAGTTTATTAGAAGTTAGGTTGGAATGAAGCTTAATTTGTTCTGATGCTGGGAGGGTGGCAGTGGCTTGACGGTCCCATTTCCCATGAACCTTCCTGTGAAGAAGTGCTTTATGGGTTTTGTTAAGTGTTTTCCCCTTGATCCCATGTAGTACCTTTTGTCCCTTTTTGTCAAATGGGGATTGGCCCCCCAAAAGGTGTGTGTGGCTCACAGGTCCCTTGCTGGTCCTCCTTTTGTAAGAGACCCTGGTCAATTCTTGTTTTGAAGGTGACCAGCATTTCACGTGGCCTGGTAGTTGGCATGCACTGTGTGTGTGGATCTGTACCGACAGTTAGTCTGGCAATTTGTGTAATAGTTTGCATTCAGGTGTGTTGTGTGTTTGGTTTTCTTCATATGCAGTGTAATTTTGAGAAAACCCCCAGCTTTTGTTTTCTGTTGTCATATCCTGCCCAAAAAGAGCAATATGATGACAGTTAGTCCACATGAAGCACTGGGATGGGAGACAAAGTGGGAAAAGCTTGGATTGCTGCTGGAAAAAGTGTTGGTGAGACCAGTAGGGGGCACTTAACCTCAGGTCTGTGTGTTGCTCCCAGTGCAGTGACAAGGGGACACTGTGCTCGTCGTTTAGATGAGACATAAAACTGACGTCCTGACTCTCTCTCTGGGCATCCTTTGTAAGTAGCAGGGTGTAATTGGCTGTTTCTATTGCCACTTCATCACCTAACAGCTAATTTGTGGTGAGCGTAGTGGCAAAAAAAAAAGTCTGCCGTCACATCATCCAAGTGGGTGCTGCACATTAATGGCTCCCCAATCCCTATGTAAAGCACTTTGAGTTGTGAGAAAAGGGCTATATAAGTGTAAAGTGTTTATTATTTAATGAATGCTTAAAGGAATACTCCACCCGACAAGAAGTGTTTTATGTTCCTTACCCCTGTGGTGTAAGAGACGGCCTTGAAGAGAACATATTCTCGTGTTTTCAAGAAAAACAGAGAGACAACGACAAACTATTAACATCTATGAACTATTCTCACGTTACTTGTACTGCATAATACAGATGTCAAGTCATCCAGTCATTCTATTCACAGCTGGGCAAAATGGATGGATTTTTTTGCTAAAATTCTATAATTCTCCTGCACATGTAGAAGAAACACCTTTACGCAGGATTGAGCTTTTGAATTGATGACCACCTCTGCCATCATTCATTGGTCAAGAGGCCTGTGTGGCGTTCAACAGTCTCCTTCTGTGTAGACTCCTGACATGACGTGTGTGACTCAAGTAGCATGTTTCCCCATTGTTTGCCATTGTCCTGTGTTGATATCCATAGACGCCCATTCCATCAGAACACTTGTATTGTATCTCTGTTCCCAATGAAAACAAGAGATTACAATTTTTTCCTCCATTGCTACAAACTACATGGGGTAAGTAACGTGTATAAAAGTGCTATCTTTTTTTTTGGGTGAAGTATTCTTTCACGATCTGCAGTGCAATTTGGTTTTGTCCCACATCCCTAATTTTGTGTTTCTGGGTTACACTCTAAATCAGGGGATCCTCAGTCACAGTTCTGGAGGGCCGCAGCGGCTGCAGGTTTTTATTCCTAATTAGAAAGCAGTCCATGCTGATAATGAAACTTGGTATCGAACGGTTTAGCTTCTTAATGCTTTCATTCACCCGAGAGCAATCTGAATTGCACTGTAGAGTTTCCTTCTGTGAGAACATTAATGAAGTGAACAGATTTAAACTTGATAGTCCTTTCCAGTTCCCCTCTTATTCGTTTTTTTATCACTGATACTTCAATAAACCAGCAGCTCACATGCTTAACATTGTTATCTGCGTCTCATTATTAACTAATGTCTGATTTAAGAAAACGGGCAACAATTAAAACTTAAATTCAGCTGTTAAAGTCTAAAATAGGCAGTTAAGGGTTCTGAATGCTGACAGGCAAGAGAACTAAATTTAAGCACAAAAACTGCAAATAAAAGGGTTCTAATTAAGAAATTGGTTAAAGTGAAAACCGGCAGCCATAGCAGACCTCCAGGACTGTAACCGAGGACCCCTGACCTACAAAAGAACTCCAGTTTGTCTTTGATGACTGAAGGGCGCTAACAAGGCATAGCGTTAAACACCAAGGACCGAGTTCTAATTAGGACAATGGCTGGAATGAAAACCCGTAGCCACTGTAGCCCTCCGGGACCGGGATTTGAGGACCCCTGCTCTAAACGATCCCAGCATGCAAAATGTGGCACCGTCTTCAGGAAGAGCAGATGCCAGTTTGACTCTGTCGTCCTTTTACAGGCAGGATTTGGGTACAGGTTCCGGGTTGAGGTCTGCTTTCTACTCTTTTGTGATGTCTCTGTTAACTCTCTTAAAATTTCTCTTGCAGCTTTATGTTGGGTTCGTATGACGAAGATGATGGGGCACAGCTGTATATGGTGGACCCGTCAGGAGTTTCTTACGTGAGTCCCTCTTCAGTTCATTAATATTGTTGCATGTCCTATTGGAATGGAAACCCAACTCCTGTTGTGTTTTCAGAACGTAAGAAATTTGACAAACAAGAGCAGAGCATTCCGTCGATGTCCATTTTGTTTAGCTAATAGCTAAGCCGTCCCGATATCTCATTCAGATTCAGGGCCATCTTAACACGCGGGCACGCATGCCAATCGATGTATGTTGTGACTTGCTGTCAAATAAATAAAAAACTATAAATATTTGTGATTGTATTACAAGTGGACATTCGCCTCTGATTTTCTTGTCACGGTCACCTGTATGCGTACGGAGCTCACACACGACATCACGTAAAAGCAGATGGATATATACGTCAACGTCACTGCAGCTCAATTCTCTGCAAAGAGATTTCGCAAATGTTTGTGTTGAACACTCAATTGATAATAAATAATTGCCATCTCCGTCTGTATGGCTTGCCAATGGAGTATCATTTTTGTGTTCTATTGTTTAAACGTTTGTGTCGATTGATCTTTACCGTACATCTGTTTTTAATGTTTAAACACTGATATTGTTGGAAGTACCAATACAGTAAATATCTTTTTTCATTTTATCGACCATTCACATTGTTGTTCCTGCGAGTGGTTGTGTAGGTAGGGGTCCTGTAATGCTGTTAAGAAGGCCCTGATCCAAATACTTTGAGCTTTGGAGTAGTTTTGAAATCCAATCACGTGATCTTGTGAGCTGTCCTGTAACACATATCGCACGATTACAGCTGGAAATGGCCTTTCTAAAATGACAAATCTGCCACATTTACAGAGAACAGGGGTGTCGCATTTAGCCTGGCCTGCTCACACGTGATCTGACCTGGACAATTCAGACTTCTTAACTGAACTAGCACGCACGTTTTACTGTGAAGATTGAGGGCCGTTACACTTCTAACCATTTCCACCCAAGATTAGACTTTTTCAGTTAAAGTGACGTCACGGCTTGGCCTCTGAGGTAACGATGACACTGAAATGGCTTTCCGGTACACGATATTCTTGACAAACTGGGATCCACAAGCACTAAAAATGCAAAGCTGGGGAAGAGTTAAACATGAGTGCCCTCTTCATACACAAATGCAGAATCCCAAGTGCCCCGTGAATGTGCCTCGATATTTTTTTTTAATATAAATAAAAGTACGTGCTAAAATTCTGAGTGTTTGGTTCTCTGCTTCTTTCTAGGGCTACTGGGGTTGTGCAATCGGGAAGGCTAAACAAGCAGCAAAGACAGAGATCGAAAAATTACAGGTAAGACCTGCCATTCCATCTTGGCATAGTGACAAAGAGAACATCTGTGAGCGCCGTGGAAACCATCCGTTTCATTTTGGGATGGTGTCGTCTGGGCCGAGGCTGACCGGCATGGGATCTTCAACTGGTGCAAGTCTCTCTGGGTAAAAGCATCCACTGAGCGAGTGAATGGAGAAACGTCTTGGAAGATGAATGCTCGGTGCGGCTATGGCATCACTTGAAGTACCCTTTAACGCAGGGGCACTAAATTCTGGTTCTGGAGGTCCGCAGTGGCCAGATTTTCATTCCAGCCAGTTCTAGAATTGGAAGCCAGGCACAGCAGATAATGAAACTCGGCTAACAACATCCTGACTTGTGACGTTGTGCTTTAACAGCGGAGCTTCTATAGAGAGAGTCGATTAAATTGAATAGTGTTGAAATGTCGTCATAAGCGGACATATTACAGTATTATTATTAATGTATTCAACCTCGATGAATGAATCGACATTTTAGACCTCCCAGAGTCTGGTTTACATTTTTGTAGGGCAAGCATTGAAATCGTCCAAAAATTCGATTTTGATGACTCGACGTTTTAGTCCTCAGAGTCCTAAAATACCATTTTTGAAATTCTGTGTGTGTGTAACCACGATAACCTCAGCACACTTTCACTTAGTTCAACCAAATTTTGCATACAAGTATTCGGTACAAAACGTAGATTTCTATCAACTTTTGAGATATTTCCAATAACCGGAAGTGGTACTTTTTTTTTAATTCATGCAGCTGCAGAGTCTGATTTATTCAACTGTACTTTTAATGTTCAGTATTTGTTTATAATTCTTTAATGTACATAATATAAAAATCCTTGTCTTGCGGTTTACTCCTGAAATATCCATCCCCATATCTGAGTATATGAGAAACTCAAAGTGAGACCACTCCCAATTTTATTTTAATTTTGTAAGATTTAACTTTTAATGTTGTTCACTATTTGTAATTTCTTTAATATAAAAAAAAATACACAAGAAATACAATTTCTATACAAGAAATGAATTTGTCAAACGGCCAGATAGTGTTGGGGAGAATTCAGAAAAAGCATGGATGAGCAAACGATAAGACTTCACTGCAAAGTACACCAAGCTGTCTCAGCTCAATGAAGTGAGCCCCTTAGTTTGGGTCAGCCTTGTAGTTTTTACAATTCTTATCGCTGCCCAGCTTTGCTGCACAGTTTCCATGGTGTTGGTTTGTTTTTTTTTCCCCACCGTTCATAAACTATAATCACTTTGTGTCCATCTTGACTTGAAAGGCCTATGAAGTGACCATCACCTAAGCCTCTCTCCATCTTCACTTTTAGTTTTCATATTCCTAGCCTTGGCCTGATACGTATTAGTGTGAGCTTTTAATAATTAACTCTTCCATAACCTAATTCTAGCTCTTCTGTTTTCCTTTCATTTGATTACATTGATATGTAGATTTAAATTCTCTACAACAGGAATTTCATTCCACTGTGCACACGTGACCACACCTCACAACTTGACTGATGATGATCTTTTATCAAATCAGACCCTGACAATTTTGAAGAAGCCCACCTGTTGTCTGCCTGAATATCGGTTCTGAATGTGAGGGAGAAGCCACTGTCACAGAGAATGAAATGTACTTTTATTTTTTAATTTTAGTGCAGGCAAGTTCACAATTCAGAATACGGTTGAATGAAAACTGATGAGTTGGCAAAAGCCCCTCTTTCTTTGATGGTAGATTTCATTTTTTAAGTTTCTTGCTTTGTCATTTCAGTGTGTGTTCAGTTCAAACTCTTTTGCGTATATTTATTTAAAGAGCTTCTGTAAAAAGACAATTTTAAATCTGTATTGATTCATCCTTGGATATCACCACTGGAGACCTGCAGGGTCTGTCTGAACACCAGTCCTCTGCAGTCCCCCCTTGAACTCCATGGATTCAGTGAGCCTCCCAATTCATTAATAAAAAGAAGCAACATTCAAGGTGCCACCCGAGCAGAGACCCTGATAGAGAGACATGTCAAATGCGAGAGCCAGCACTTACAAAAGCCCCCCCATTTAAAGAACAGAATTATTTGCTTTCTTCCCTTGATTAAATACAAATATACATGGGTAAGGGTGGGTCATTAGTTTGGTGACACTCTGCTTTATTTTCCTTACATTGAAATCTGAAACTGGGGCACAAGCAGACACCACCACGTTACACTGTAGAACTGGCTCATCCTGCACAGACTACGTGTCATTAGGTTCATGTTAACTTATAGCTGTTAGTAAGTGGGGTCCCTTCCTGTGCGACTCTCGGCTGATGAGGCCCCTAATTAGTACTTCGCATAACAGACTTTTGTAATTTTTTGCATTGCAGATGAAAGACATGACGTGCAGAGAGCTGGTAAGAGAAGTGGCCAAAATGTAAGTGTCTTATTAAGTGGGTTGGGGTCTTTGTTGCCCCCATGTGTTTCATGTTTTTTTTTTTTTTTTCCTGTAGCATTTATATTGTGCACGATGAAGTCAAAGACAAAGCCTTTGAACTGGAGCTCAGCTGGGTGGGTGAAGGTGGGTCTTCGTCCTTTGCTGCGGATTAACACACCACATTAAAAAGACATTTGTAAAGGGGGATACTCAATCTCTGTAAATTCTTTTTAGTTACAAATGGAAGACACGAGTTTGTGCCCAGAGACATCAAAGAAGAAGCAGAAAAATATGCTAAAGTAAGCACTGCACTTGCTGAATGGGGTGATGGGGGTTTGGTTTTGGAGAGTCTGTGTTTTAAACTTCTCCTCCATTTCTTATAACAGGAATCTCTAGAAGAGGAGGACGAATCTGATGAGGACAACATGTAGAGCCCCAGCATTTAGGACATGTATTTACAAATATCTTGCACCCCACAAAAAACAAATTTTGCAATAAAATGTGACCATAGTCATCTGTTGGTTTTTGAAGTTAATGTTTTATTTCAGAAAGGCATTCATTTTTGTACAAGTTAATAAACTCTATGGAAAAAAACTTACCTGGAGCTAACCATTTCTGCACAAGAGGAGAAATTTCATGGTGGTCAAGTGATCAATGCCATTGTTAAATATCCTGTTGACAGTGGAGGGTTTCCTCTTTAGTTCTCTCCTTTAAAGGGGGAACACAGTCTCCTCAAGAATAAAGTCCTTGTTTGGCACTCATCCAGTAGGGGGCTAGAATTATGGAGTTGGTGGGGAGGAGGAGGTCCATGCCTTGGCATTGAATGCACTTCAGCGCTCCTCATCCTCATCCTTTGGAGTGCCAGGCTGGTCACAGCTACCATGTTTGTCCCCCTCAGCTTACGCAGCCACTTTTCTGCCTTTTTTTACACTCTTGGTAATTAGTCTAACATTCTCAGAAAAATCTAAATAGACTGTGCAAGGTCAGGACCCCTCAACTTCAATTCTTTGACATTTTATTTAAAAGTTTTGAAAATACAGGCAAAAAAACTGGCATCAACTGAGCAGTAAACTGAACTCATTTAGAGCCGAATGTCAAGATGCCAGCACAACGTTGTGCTGAATTTCAAAGAGCACTCACTTCCAATAATTTATCTGCTGAACTGTTTAGTTTGCGCACAAAGTCAAACAATACACGTGACAGGTGACACTTCTGCTGTTGAGGCCTACACCTACGCTCATTGGCAGGCATCGCTCCTTCATCCACTGGGATGTTCATAGTCCAGTTGGCGCGGTCATTGGCAGATTTCTCAGTCCACAGTATGTCAAACTGTGTAATGTGCCCATTGTTTGCACTGCTTATGTATCACCCGACAATCCTGAGGTGATCAGGCTGAGATCAAAGAAAGACGTGAGTGGTCAGCCAGGGGCAAGTGAGCAAACTTTCATCAAGGAGGAGGCTGCAATGTTCCTCTTGACTCCAAGACAAAGGTGGGTTTGATGCAATGGTATGCAGATCGCCAGTGGTGGCGGTGATGTGAGAGTTTCCATTTTCTTCAGTCCTTCCTGTAGAGAAGACAGGAGATCAAAAATGTTAGACAAAAAAATCCCGTGCTGCACGGTGTGGATCAACACGTGTCTACCCAGTGCCAAGAGATGTTGGTATGCTGTTAAACCCTACTTGTGACGCGGGGGGTGGGGGGGTATGGGGGTTGTAGGTCAGGGTCAAGGCCTGAAATTGTTCCCCACCAATGAGGAATTCCCAGTAAGTGGGGGGTCATAAACTTGCAACGATTCTAATACCTCTGCCCACTGTACCTACTGCACATCACTACGACAGGGGTAACTGTTTAGTGGGGTCCTCAGGTCGGTGGTGCAGCCTCTGGCAATCAAAACGGGACCACAGAGGAAGTAAAAGACTGAACAAGTTTTCGGGAAGTGAAATTGTGGAAGGAGCACCTTCGCGTCTCAAGGTGTAGATGCCCACCCTGCTGCACCCGGACCCCAGTTTTCCCCACATAGGAATTTTGCTCTTTAGTATCCACATGCAGTTTTCATATCTAATAATACATTTTATTTATTCATAGGCGCCTTTCTAAACACTCAAGGACACTGCACAATAGAAGAAACAGATTATAAACAAAACTAAAATACAAAATTTAAAACCAGACAGATTAATCAGACAATCATGCGATTAAAGATTTTAATCACTGCCCAGCACTAATTTTTATTTATATCTATCTGTCTGTCTGTCTTTCTAAGGGTAGTCAAACCAGTGATGTACACAGCTCAAACATGGCCCCTGAAGACAGAGAGCAAGAGGTAGCGTAGAGAAGGATTTCGAGATGGATATGAGGAGTAATACAAATGGAACAATAAGGAGAACAGAACAAGTTGTGGAAATCTTGTATGGCCATGTTAGGAGAAGAGAGGACAACTATGTAGGCAAGAGGGTGATGACATTTGATGCTGAAAGGAGGAGAACAGGGGTGGACCAAAGCAGAGGTGGACAGATTGTGCCACTAAAGATCTCAAAGGAAAAGCATTAAACAGGAGAGAGCATGAAGATTGTGGAGACGTCGTCTAGTCAAAAACGGCAACCAAATATGAAAACTGGAATAGCAAATGAAGAAGTAGAAGTCGATCATGAAAATGCACCACATTATCAAACTAAACTGCCAATGGGCAGGTTACACTAACCAAATTTTAAAACAGGTCTTCACTACACTAGACAGGATGTGACACCAGTGTGTAGCACAACTTAGATTATAAACCGAGAACGGGCTGACCAATGCTACTCCGACATCGATACTACATACAAACTAACAGTTCAACAAATCCCAGTGAGAGACGCCTGCCCTAACACTTAACACGCATGAAATGACCCCACAATGTACAGCACACCATAAAAAAAAAAACAACAAAAAAAAAAACAAACGTTGTAATGGAAATCCAACAGGAAAAAGTCCAGTAAGTCGAATGGATAAGCAAATTTGAAATGTGTTAAGACATGCCGAACAATGTAGAACTCTTAGCAATGCGATGGCTTTCTTCCAAATAAGAACTAAAAACAGTTCACCTACTATTACGCAGGCAACCTTCTTTCCAAAAGATGTAAAGAATCTTGAAACATTACACCTTAGCCATCTTAAGGGAGGCCATCTTCTAGATCTGTCAAGCTGTCAGCCTCCTTTTCCAAAAGACTGCTCTCTTTTCCTACCACCACTGGCATCACATCAGTTTTGCCTCCCTTTACTGCCAAAGCAGGTCCCAATTGGTCCTTTCCGCGTTATAATTCCCCAATGCCGACATTGTGAGACTTGTTCTTGCTTGGAGATTCAGTCAGACGATCAGATACTCAACAAATGAAAACCACGGGTGCAGCACAACAACAGAACTAATCCTCCTCATGACCGCGGCTACAATGTACCCAAATTCTGGAAACTAATGTCATTTCAGTTTAGGTGCATTAAGGACTAAAGTAACATTTAGGTATACAATACAAAATTGAAAAAAAAAAAAAAAAATGGAGGGAGCTTCAAGGTGCAGGTTGAAGAAACAGCCAGCCAACCTCACAAATAAACGACTACCAGGTGTGCAGCCAACGAGGACACAGACGAGCTCAAATCCAAAGAAACAAAATCCACCATCTGATCAACACTGCAAATGATGCAACTTACTTTTATTGCAATCTGCTTTCTTTTAATAAAACTGAGCTTTTCTAATTCCACTTTGATACTTTTTGGTGTGGTCATAATCTGGGACTGCAAACAATCAACGGTGGCGTTTTAGGTGGTCAGTGACTGGAAGAAACCGAGGTACTAAAGTGAACCAATCACCGCGGGTCAATAACCTGTAACTCAGTCAACTAAAAAAGTAAACTGAAACAAACAAACAGTCATCTCTAAAATCCAAAAGCCAGTCTTCTGCCTAAAGGCTCAAGTCTTTCCAAACTGAGGAGGGCTGGCATATTTAGATTTCTCCCTTCAGTGACTCTAATATGTTTCCAGCTTACAAAAACCACAAAGAAAAAAATGAAAATAATTTAAACTTCCCGCCACCAGATGGCAACACAACGGCCTTAATCTCATCTGTACGAGGTTACGTTTAACACTTTGTTTTATTTTGCCCTCTTCGCGGTGACCCCACTTTTTTTTTAAATTTAACCCGAGGCTGCATTCTGACTGGTTTTTAAATAAACATTTGGGTGGCATACACTTGCCACCAAAGAACCTACTGAATCGGGCACTTCATACCAACAAATTTTACCTTTTCACAAAGCATGTCAAATATATTAATCAACAAAAAGAAATCTAATTCCAATTTTATGAATTGCAACTTTAGTACTGTTTTTGCTCCCCTGCGAGTTCACAGCGATATTGTCAGTGAAGGGATTATAAAGAAGAGACTATGCGCAAGAACGTAGGGAGTAGGGTTTTGCCGTATACACCAGTACTAGAAAAGTACCCAAGTAGAAAACAGTGGCACAGTACCGGAAGTAAACTGCCATCTTCACACTCCCTGCTACGGATGTGGATAAACCTACACTCTTCAATGTGACTGGACCTTCACCGAGGACCTCAGTTACTTCAACACGGCAAGAAAGAGGGAAGGGTGCGTAGTGCAACACAACGGCGCAGCACACCATGGAGGCCGAGTAAGACGGGACTTTTCGGAGTTCCCTTTTATTTGCTTTGGTACTGGCACCAAGGTCCAAAGTTAAAAACCGAGTCAAAACAACTCAGGGAGTGAAATGGAAGGCTGTGAAGAGGGAGAAGGTTTGAACATTCATGAAATGGCACATGTCTGTGGGTATTTAGTGCCTTTCTGACCCATTCTAGTTAACACTTTTTCATGCTCTTCATAGGTTTCCTCAATTCCAATACTGCATGTAATTCAATTTAAAAACCGCAGGCATCACAGAACTTTCAGTGGAATTTTCCATGCATGGAGAGACAGATGAGATGAACAGATGGCAAATCCCCATGGTGGCAAAAGTGTGCTGGACAGAAAATGAGACTGCGAGTTCATTTATGAAGGAGAGCTAAGCAAGGTGCATCATACACCTCTTAGCTTTAATTTGACGTTACACTTCAATAACCTGGCTATTCAAAGAAACTTGATTTCTAAAACGCTACGTAGACCCTTATGCTGATTAGAGAAACCAGACTACTGGCATCCGAGAATCCCAGTCCACAGAGTTACATTCTGCTACAAATTATTTGATTACGTGGCCATGTAAACCGTTAACCCGGGTTACTGTTATTTTATGGCCTGCACAAGTTGTTATACTCTGTCAGCCTGCGCATGTCTTTGCTTCACAAAACGCTTTTCGGCAGTCATGTGTAGAAGTGGTCACAGAATAACATTTGCAGAGGCAAAATGTTGGTCAGATCACATTATTCCTTCTTCTGGCTGAAATAATCTGTTTCAGAACTCGCTAAATTTATGCAGATGAGCTCTGCATCACAACCTCGAGAGCAGTGGGGTCCATCCATCCATTATCCAACCTGCTATATCCTAACTACAGGGTCACGGGGGTCTGCTGGAGCCAATCCCAGCCAACACAGGGCGCAAGGCAGGAAATGAACCCCGGTCAGGGCGCCAGCCCACCGCAGGGCACACACACACACGGGACAATTTAGAATCGCCAATGCACCTAACCTGCATGTCTTGTGGACTGTGGGAGGAAACACGCAGACACGGGGAGAACATGCAAACTCCACGCAGGGAGGACCCGGGAAGTGAACCTGGATCTCCTAACTGCGCGGCAGCAGCACTACCCACTGCGCCACCTTGCCGCAAGCAGTGGGGTGTAAAATGAACAAGAGTTACATAGGTTACTTATTATTTTAAAAAGTAACCAGACTAACACACACCCAGTGCTACTGGAATAACGATGACGCGGGTGTTTTTACTTGAGTAAGGTAGAACGCAGCAAGCACATGTACTGGTATGCTGGTCCTTTGCAGGGCTCAATTACAGAACCAAGCAGAAAGAGTGTGCTGCGTACAATCTGGTAACAGAAACCTATAAAAGTGTCAACTGGACTAAACAGATCTATAAGACAAGATAATGATCACAGGTCTCATGCCTATTTTGTGATTCACGGTGACTGATGAGAACATTTAACTCTTTTGTTTACTTTAATGACGCTGGAGCTTTCTGACAAAGAAGGACTGCAGAAGATTACTCGCACATGTAAATACAAATTATTCCGAAACTGGCTCTCTGTCTTAAGTGGGCTGTTCAGCATAATAAGATTACGTGTGTGCATGTAAGTACGCCAAGTGTCTTTGGAGAATGCTTTTTTGGTGCCTGCATGTTTGCTTGTTAAGCCCTTAACTATCCCCCCAGTAAAGAAGCTTCCATTACAAGTAGCTTCACAGTTGACAATTCATGTTTTACAGTTTTTAGGGTGTCTTTCTCATTAGAACAACAGGCTATATACACACGGTAGTGCTGAAGTACTTCCTGTGAAATCTCAGCCAGCTCAGTCACTTCTGTTGTCCATACTGCAGTTGTGATTTTTGTTTAGTGGCGAGAATGTCCAAGAAAAACAAAAAAGGTTTCAAAGTACAGGTACTCTACAGCTGAACACTGGTGTGTACATTTATGTTGAGCTTCCAGCAAGTACGACTAGGTATTTATTTCTGATACAGTTCCCTCTGATGCAGAAACTCAATCTAAATGGATCATCACTATCCAGAGAGAGAGAGAGAGATATTTACGGTTAGTCCCCCATACCCAAATTTGTAGCCAGACAGAATTGACAAGAATGGATTTTCGAGAGCCAGGGAGGCAGTTCCTGAATCATATAAGTGGAACTATTTCCCTGTTCCACTTTTAAGACTGGAGGTTGAGAGAGGAGAAAGCGACCAACAGAGGATGACACATCGGGCAAGGAGGATGATAAAATCCTCGAGTATCACGACTACACTTTGTTTCAGGATCCAGCAGTTTTCATCTAGTGCTAGGTCGACATGTCTGTCAGAGAGGAGATCCACCAGCCCAAAAAACAAATTTAGACCCTTACAATGAAGCCGTTTGGCATTCACCATTTTGCCGACTCAGAAGAGACATTTGCTTTTTAACAAGGTAAAATGTCCAGCAGATTCATGTTAGTATGTATTGTATGTATTGTAGCATCAGCGCCGAGGACCACAAAGGATGGATTCTCCGTTCTCTATATGCTCGCTATCCTGAAAAGGACTTCGCCTTTGGCCACACTAAGTGGGAAAAGCACAGGCAAATGTGCAGAGTTACCGCTTCTATAGGCGTTCCTGCTATTGATGTAATGTCAGCTCCATCTTTTAGACTCATCTTTGGCTGATATAACTTGTCCAGTGCCACTGCAGTATTGAGCTTATACACACATTTACTAGTCCCTGAATAAAGTTTCAGGACTAGCTATTGAAATTCTGGTTTTCTAAAGGAGCCTAATGTAATCACATATTTGTCCCATGCAAATTCACAATAGACACAAGCTTTTAAAATGTCAGGATTTTACCTTCATAATACAGACATACAGTTTGATGCCCTTCTCCTTTTTAGCTGCTGACGCTCAGTAAATTAAGTCAGTCACATTTTTCAAACATTGTGCTATATTATAGTCTGGGCATGTTTTAAAACAATCAGCCACAACACAGCTGGCCAATCTTTATTCACAAAACTGTTTTTTTTTTTTTTAATATGCAAAACTTAAATTAACATAAAACTACCAGTACCTACCACACTGTCAGTCATATTAGTAAGGAAAGTTACCAGAGTTTACCCCAGTGAACTGATCAAACTCTTGTTTCTTGGGGTGGACCCCGACAATGCTTAAGTCAATGAGAATGCACGCAGCAGTAAAATGTCAGAAGCGCTGTCTACAAGGATTTCAGAGAAAGTGCGCCTTGCCAAAGTCAGCTAAATAACAAAAAACATTTAACTCCTTTAAAAAGAAAAAAAGTAATATGGCACCAATTGTCAATTTCAAAGTTATTGATAAACTTTTTGATGCAATAAGCCATAAGTTAGCTGCACCACTCATGTGCCTGTGTTTAAAATGGGTGGGGGTTGTGTGTGGGAACATTCAATAAGCTGACATACAATACACAAAAATGACAGTTGAAGTTAATAAATAAATAGCCAGGATATTTGAACATTAAATCATTGATGGCAAAGCGCTTTTGACATTAAGATGCAAATATCCAGGCTGAAATCACGTGGGTCTTTCACTATTTTGTAGAGTGTGCCACACACGTGTGTTTGCAGGATCTCCCGAGGCTCGCTGGAGGTACGGTATGTGATAGCCTGTTGGAAGGAGAGGGTCTGCTGAGCCATCTTGCTTTATCGCCTAAGGGTGTGGCTTTGTTTTGAGCTAATCATTAAACAGGACGACTTCGTTGGTTTGCTGCATTTTCCTCGGTTGCTCAGACCCATCATTCCTGCAATGTTGATGCTGGGGATACGACAGATTTTTAAGAGGGTATGATGTAAGCTTTATGTCAAGATAGAGAGAGGAGGGAAAAAAAAAAAACAAGACTGATTAAAATATATTGATTGGTCTATTATTGCCGAGGCCTACATCAAGGTGCAAACCACTTCAGTGAAAAGTAACCAACAGCATGCAGAAAAATAAAAACAGCGCAATAACCTGTATCAGCAATCACAGGCTCTTGTAGCTTAAGGTGAACTTCACAGATGTCCTTCTAAAATGCACCAGTTTGGAGATGGCAGGCCACTCAAAACCAAGCCCAAACAGACTGAATGTTATCTTACAGCACTCTGGACATTTACAGACACGATTAACAGGTTTTACGGTATCTTCCCTTACATACAAAACAGTGTGCATTAAAAAATAGCAATACGCTGGGTACCCAATCCACTAAGAAAACGGCTTCTTTACAACAAAAGGTGGCACAAACGGCCCTTCAGGAAAACTGTGCACTCAACTGCCTGTCTGCTACACTACCGTGGTGGTCACGGTGTATCTTACTATCGCAGAGTAGTCAACTTCACTCTACCACAGTGTTTTTTAACCTGTGTATCTCTGGTCACCCTAAATGGGCCATCAGAACTAACTAACAATTTATGGGGCTACTGAGTGGAGATTTCAGTTTTATACTCAAAGGAAATTTTGCTTCTGCACACTGGGGAATTAAAATGACCAACGCAAGTGCAGTCACGAGCAGATGACAACCCGTTTTACAGTGCATTTTTCATTAAGAAGGCCAACAAACAAGGAGAAGTTCCTCAACTGCCCCATAGCATCACCTACTCCAAGCTCTTCCAATTCTATATCGACCTCGGAAGATTCATACCAAGGAGATGGAACCCCAATTTTCTGAGGTACAAGTTTACTTTTACTGTGAAGCATGGCGAGTAGAGGCCATGTGCTACAACAAAACAAAAGCACAAAGCCATCAGCTTCAAAAGGCACTTGGAAACCAAGCTTGCTACTTAAAGAAGTTAGCTGTTTGACTTTTTTGAATAAAAATCTTGCAGCTTCACAAAAATCGTTCTAGCTTGTTTGTTCAACAACCCAGCAGGCACTCACTGGCATTACCTAATTGTTCATCGAACAGCACAAAAAAAAAAAATCTCAGTGCCGTAGAACAGCTTGTCTTGTGTAAGATATATGTGCCAAAATTCTTGACAGAAAACATTAACTTATCCCACTCTGCACTTAGTCTGAAGTCAACAGACTTCTGAAAAATCAGTCCTACTCATGTTACCAATTAAAAAGGGGCACTAAATTAGACTTCGTATTAAGTATCACTGTGTCGAGTCGTTTTTGGATGAGTAATGTGCACAGTTCAAGTATTATGTGCACTGTCTTTAAACGTTACCTGATCACAGGAAGCACATATTTAACGTGTCCTACTCACAGGAACTGTTGGCTAGCTAGCTTACTTTTAAACGACTGCTAATAAAGGGTCATCACTGAACACAAATGTGTAAATTTGCACCTTAAGGACAAAAGGTTTTACAACTCCTGCTCTGCAGCATACATATTATACACAAGTGTAGATGATATTTCACACAGAGCGAACTAAGTGTAATATATTTTTGTAAAATATGCCCAGTTTGTCACAAAAAATGAAATAACAGATGTCAGATAACTATAATGATTCTGTTCTTTTGGCATTTCTTAACACTTTATGCAAAGAGAACAAAGTATTCTTTTGTTGAATATTCAATTATTTGAAAAGGTCCAGTAAGAGACATTTTATTGTAAATCACTAAAGGTTCAATATAAGAAAAAAATTTAAAAATATAGATAAACCAAAAAAGTCTGCTGCACAGTGTGTCACTTTCCTTAAGCTAATAAAGCAGATGATTTATTGAAACGCACTGTATGCCTGTTGGCTCATAAAGTACTTTTGTCTAAAATTCGTGAGGATGAGGGACTGTGTGTCAGAATTGGTGTGTAACACTGGAGCACCTCAGGGAACCGTCCCATCTTCCTTCCTGTTTACTCTTGACACAACAGCACAATACCAGCAAGCACTTGCCATCTACAGAAATTTTCAGACGACTCCTCCATCACAGGCTGCATTAATAATAGAGATGAGTCAGAGTACAAGATGGTTGTGGAGGACTTCGTCTTATGGCAGAGGGATGACAGCCTGCAACTCAACATTAGCAAAGCAGACAGCTGGTTGTGGATTTCCGGCATGCCAAGGAGCCTCCAAAATCAGTCATCATTCAGGGGGAAAACGTGAGAGGTGCAGAGTACCTGGGGGCCATATAAACAACAAACTGAGCGGGTCTGACAGCACAGTGGCGTAGGACAAGGAGTAGAGAAGACTGTACCTGCTAAGGGGACTCGGGTCTTTTGATGTATGCAGCAAGCGGCTGGAAATGCTCTGCCAGTGTGTTGTTCTATCTTGTGTTCTCCTGGGGCAGCAACCTGAGCTCAAGAGATGCACAATGCCTGAACAAACTTCTCAGGTGCTCCTGCTCACAGGGCCAACAGTGGACATATGGATATGTTGTGGAAAAGAGGATGGTAGTGGCAAAAGTATATGGCATCATGAAAACTCTTCCATCCTCTCTGGGAGGGGCACTTTTAGCCACATGCACATTCCACCACGTTGTGTTCGTGTGCTAAGGAGCACCTCCGTGGGTTCATTTCTGCCCACTGCTACATGGCAGTTCGAAACTTCCTCCAGACATACTCGAAGTTCATTTTGAACTATATGCATGGTAAACAGATTTATTTGATTGTATTTGTCCTGTGAATTTGTATCCTTGCTTCTGCTGCAGTATGCACTAAAAATGTCCTGTTTTACAGATAAAGTTTGCCTAAATCTATTGTAATCATGGATTACTAAAACCACCATTAGCCTGACGACTATGTCCACGGCGTGATCAAGAGTAATTCTTTGAAACAAGGATATTTTTCTTAAACATACTTTTAAAAAAGTACTGGACCACCATTAGTGTGTAAATGCAAAACTACTTCAGATCAGCTGCAAAATGAACAGGCAGTTTGCGATTTAAGAGGTTCCAAGCATTCTGGCAGGAGGAAGGCGACTTTCTCACTGGCTTCTTTGTACGCCAATTCAACATATTCTGCCCGGAAATTTAAAATGTTGTGCCCACCTTAGAAGAAACAATAAAAAGTAAGCTACCAGCGACTGCTTTATCAAAAATCACATTTTTCATTTCCATCCATTTTGATTTTATTTTGGCAAGTCTGAGTACACAGTTTTAGTAAGACAAACTTAAGAACTTTATTTGTACCCAGGGTGGGGTGACTGGTTTTCTAATTTGTTCAGTTTGTTTCTCTGCTTTTAGTTTCTATTCTGAACAAACAAAACTTTCCATCAATTTAAATTACAGTTGCAGGTAGTGATAACCATCTTGGTAACATCTGAAGTGGCACAAAGCCAACTAGTTGGTTTCCTATTGTACTGTGCCATCTATAAAAATCTAACCAAAGTAAATCATAAGCTAACATCTCAGAAACACCGACATCTCTTTATACCGTAAGCACAAGCCTCAAGGGAGTTCAGTCTTGGAGTTTGTTTTGTGCTTCCAGAGGATAATGAAGCTAAAAGTAGGAAAAATAAAACTAATGCAAGATAGAATAATTCCTGTAGTGTTCAACAGGCCTTTCTACAGAAGACTATGGTAAACATCACTTAGGGGGTCTTCTGGTGGTCACACAGCACTGCTCCTTTTACTTTTTTTTGCTAAGGGCCACGTCACAGTGATTTTTTTAGACTTCATTTCACGGGCATTAGGCAAACTCCTGTCAATCACGAATAATCCACTGCATCCACTGAACAGTGTCATTTCCAGGCAGAGGAGAAGCTTTAGTGACAGACTTTTGTCACCGTCCTGCTCCACTGACAGACTGAGGAGATCGTTCCTCCCCCACACACTGCGACTCTTTAATTCCACCCGGGGGAGTAAATGCTAACAATTTTTTTTTACTATTTAATTTAATATTGTTTCTTTGTACCAGTATACTGCTGCTGGATTATGTGAATTTCCCCTTGGGATTAATAAAGTATCTATCCATCTAATCTTGGGTAATCTGACACACCCAACCACTCAGTTCAACTAGTCTGTGACTTTCTGCAGCAATATTAAACAGGTTTGATTTAGTCTTAAATCATCAGGGCAGGCTGTGTGTGCAAGAGTCGACAGCCAATGAATGCTCACCAGGAAGTACAATGCAGTGACAAGGAATGTGTGTGCTTGGACCGCACAAGCAGAACCTCCATCCATTTGATTCTGTATTTTAATTACAATGACAAAATGGAGGGGAATATGAGAGAGAGAGAGAGAGAGAGACACTCAAACTGACAACTAACTATAAAGACTTTTCATGGGCACTGGCTCCATCAGGGAGTGGTGCTTTTGAACAGTGTTCACAATACTTTGGAAATGTGAAAGCAGACTAGAATGTCATTACACACTTGTCTAATCTGACATACCTGACATACTCTTGAGTTTTAGTCCTGCAATATGACTTGCTCAGGAGAGCAATTGGACAGCAACTTCAGTCAAGTATGAAATCCCCTCCAAGCAGAAGTTGTGTAATGTGAAAATGACTTCAGGATACACGAGATGCTAATAAGAATGTAATATGGATTTTATACACACCAGCATTCGTTATATTGTCTCACTTAAGCAAAAGATACGGTGTGCCTGGGTGTTAACACTATACCATCATTAACATTTTAACCTCATTATTACATTTATTCTCAAGAAACACACCCCAAAGGTAAAAAGTGTCGCATTTTTTCTTACTATTTTTTTTATAGCTCATCACTCTACTGTAAAAACATTAAAAGTCCAAAGTCAGAAGTGCAGTAACTATAATAATGATGATCCAAACAATATGACCAGCACACTGTGTGCGAGTGATGCTAGTGCATCAGAAGACAGATTCACCTTGTCGTCACTGCTGATGAAGAATCGTTTCTTAGATGCCGTTATGAGGATAGGAGAAGACTCGTTCACACCGTTGCCTGGGTAGAGCTTGGGCCCTAACGCTTACACAAGACATGCCTACACTGTTGCCCGAGTAACGCACAGCACAAATGCTGTTGGCACTTTAACAGCTCCAGTAATCCATGTGTCTTACGCAAGACGTGTCTACACCGTTGCCCGAGTGTTACTCGGGATCGATACTTTTAGTACTTTGACAGCCCGAGTGCTGCTCTTATCTCATGCTAAGGAGGCTAAACTCCTCAGTAATTGGGTGTGGGGTCTTTTTTGTAAGATGTTTCTTGATGATCATCAGCTATTAGGGAGTGCAGCACCAATTTCAATTACAATCCGAGTTTTACTTGTATTGTAAAATTTGCATCACTTTGTGTAATCAAGAACCAACTTTATGCCCACACATAGCATCAAAAATACATTTGTGCCTATTAGTATCAATAATAGCAGTGGAAACTCAATACAATAAGACAAAACCTATTTTACTGTGACATATCCTGGCATAAATTTTGCTATATTAAATACATCACTTGGTACTTTGTGTTTGTTGGGAATGTCAGCTTGGTTTGTTCCTTTACAGAGGTGCACGAATAAGGAGCCCAACTTGTGAATTTTAAACAGACATCACAAAATGTGACCGACAATGAAAACTGCTTTTCCTATTGTTATATTATTGGCAGAGTTTTTTACTGTTAGCGATGCTTTTGTTAGCTGCCTTCAATATTATAGGTACAGCTTTCAAGATATTCGGTCGTTCACATTCTCTTTAAAGGCAGTACTGGCAAATGTTAAAAGCTTGAGTAGAATTAAAAAAATTGCAAACCAAAAACTAAAGATTCACATAGTAACTTAATAAATAAGTAAAAACTTAAATTTTAGGTTTTGCATGTTAATCCTTTGTTTGCATACATTGGAAGCACTAAAATTACATTCTGTGCCACAAAAAACAGGGCTGTGGGATCAGATGGAGTCAGGAGCAATTACTGGGTTCCTGGAGTTGTGGTGGGGGGTTGGCAGGGGCGGAATACGTACCAACTCAGACTAAATTTAAGTGGTAAAACAGCATGCTAAAATTTCCAAATTCACATATACTGATTCAATTATACTATTATTTCTTCTAGACTCTGGATTAAAAAAAAAAAAAGGCTTTTTGAAATTTTCAAGTTTAAAGTTACTCCAAGTTTGAAGACCATAACAACATCGCTACAGCCTTTAAACTCAACATTTACAGGTTAGAGTGCTATTAAGTAGCCTGATGATTCAATGCTGACAGTGATGGAAGTGCCTTGTATCTTATATGCGGTGTGCTTTCATCTCAACATATTAAACATACTAGACATTAAGCCCGTTACAATAACGGGCGCTAGAATACCATTGCATAAACATTATTAGGAACAGTCTATATTAAATGGCAAGGGACCTCGACCTCATTCAGTTTGTTGTCTTAATTTTTTGGTTAAAAATATTTTTGCAAGAATCCTAAAGTAAAATATTAAAAATAAAATAGAAACGTATGACAATACAGTAAGTATAATTAATATTGCCTTAGTGTAAAATTTTATAACAATCTGTAATACACAATATCTGAAGATATTTAGGAAAATGTTTATTTTTTTTACCTCAGGAAATTTTTTAATAAAATTTCATTAGAGACAACATTTTTTGTAAACACTCTTGTTCAGGACCATCTACAACGTTGACAACATCATCTGTAAAACTTCTAACTCTTGATAATGCAACATATAACTGACCGTGGCTGAATGCTGGTTCTGGCAAGTAAATGGCAACTTTTTCTAAGGTTTGCCCTTGTGCTTTATTAATTGTTACGGCAAAGGCTACTGTAACTGGAAATTGTCGCCTTCTTATGGTAAAGGGTAAATTAGTAGAGGATAGAGCCATATCAATATGGGGAATATTCTGACGCTCTTTTTTTTTTTTTTTTTACAATCTATCTATTTGCTCGTATTTTTTTTTTGTCTTGCAGCATCTGTTTTGTTAAAGTTTACTTGCTGAGCTGACTGTTCTTCCAGGAGATGTTGCTTATATACGATTTGAGTGTCTATCTTTTGTCCTACTTGACGTGTCTTTTTTTTGGGTGGCGTGTTGTTAGTAGATCGATAATAAACATGCACGGGGCAGTATCTGTGGCGTCTCCCCAGCAATGGATTTTATGTGCGCGCGACTACCCAATCAGCACTCTCCCTGGCAATGGTGTCCTTTATTTGCTTATCACGTGCGGCCGCGGCTACGCCATTCACTGTGTGCTCAGCTTCCAGTGTGTGTGCGTCCACGATGCCGGTCGTGCATGTCACACCGAGCCTCGCGCATGCGCACTTTACCAAAAGACACACACACACGGACACCTGGACGCACACAGGGGTTTTATTAAAGAGGATGAATATAATTACAAAGAGAGAAGTCCAAGGCTTGACACCAGTACCATAAATTGAGGAGTTTGAGTTAAAGGTTGAGTACCGACTCCACATCACTGATAAAAATCTATGCCATACTACCGAACCAAGCAGACAGAGCCTCTTGTCAGGTCAGTGTGGTACAAATCAGGTTATACCCATCCGAGTGATGCAAAGGAACTAATAGGTCATGCATGCCACTAGTTACCAGCTCACACTGAGAAGATTATGTGTAACAGTGCACTGGCTAATTAGCAGGCAAGCTAAAACACATTTTACTTCAATAAGCCAGCCAAAAAATTAAACTGGTGGGAAAGCAATAGACATGGGGAAAAAAAAATTTTTCCACTTCCTTATCCTTAATTAAAAATGACAAAACAAAAAACCAACATATTAATGTCGTGCATAAAAAGATCCATAAATGCCATACGTGTGCTCTACACTGAAGCGTTAGCCTTTTGCCACACACATGCACCTTGGGGACAGCTGAAATACTCTGGTGGTGGTAATTCAATGCTGATCAATAAGACGGCTATGTATGCCAACACCTCTTCTCTTCCTCCCTCCACTACAAGCCTGATGACTGACAACCCGACCAGTCACTTCAGGTGCCTGTCCCCTTGGACCCGCCTCTTCCTGCATGGCCTGTACTTAGCAGGCCGTGTAGCCATTTTAGCCAGTCTAAACTGAGACTCGTGTCCTTAGGGACATTCTTTTGCTTAACAGTTTTAAATTATTTTTCTTGATGGAGTTGCAGTGTTGGCCAAACTCTGTCTTATCTTGTCCTCTCTTACACCTTTATATTTACAAGGTCAATTTCTAAAAGAGGCGGGAGTGGATTTGAGGGATGATTGTTTTTCCTCATTGTCAGCTTTATGTGGCATGCTCCACAGTGAGTTTACCTTGGCCCCTTATTTATTCTGAAACATTGGAGGCATTGCATCTAATGTGGTATACAGAGAAGTATTGTAGTTCCTTGCTCAACATATTCCCCTATTGTGTGTGATTTTTGTATACAGTGCACACTTGGTACGTAATCAAAAACTGAAATGAAATATTGTCCATATTTTTAATATCAGTCAATTTATTAAAAGATCTTTGCGAGCAAAGCTGTGGGTATTAGCTAGCAGACTATAAAGACTTCAATGTATTTTGTTATGAAGGAGAGAAGTGTAACCTTTTTTGTTTTATATATAAGAGATTTAAGAAAAAAGAAAAAAAAAATCTGCAACCGTTGTTGGAATCGGCCAATCCAGTAGCATGAAATCAGTGATGGGTATTGCCTTAAAGATACTGATAGCAGCTTCCCAAAGTACAGTATACATAAAGATTTATTATACAGTTTAAACAGATACTCAGAAATAAGTTTGAGGACCTCTTTTGTCCAGCCATGTACAACCAAACCACCACTTAACTACTCAATTTTTTTAAAAACTAAAAACACAAAACAGGTTATTCTGCCAGAACTGCATATTAAGGAGTTTCTTTGACTTAAGAAGCTCAAGCAAAAGGGTAGGCTATACTGTACATTGTATTTTCATATTCTGCACCAGATTTCTTCTCAGCAGTGTGCTGGGGACCTAGGGGCTGTACATCAAGCAGGAAAAAGAAAGTTATAACCTACTAACAAGTTCCGCTGCATGGCGACTTACCAAAAACTTGTTACTCTACAGCATGAGTGCTCATAATCATGGAGTCACACCAACAATGAATGTGAAGCAACACGGCCTAGAAGCAATAAGAAAGATAATAAAAATTAGAGTTCCATTGTGGAGTCTCATATACAGACCACCAACAATGTAGGGATATGCAAAGGATGGCAGGAGCGTATCAAGCATTCCACATCACATTTCACAGTAATAAACCACCAAGAGTACAATGGGCGCTGGATTTCAAAAAGGACATCTTTTCATTTTTTTCTCTGATGAGATGGAGGCTATACTGTACCACAATGGATGCCGTGTACCAAGGTCTGTGTAGCGGACAACAGAGACATCACAGTTTAGCATGTGGCGCTAGCTTGTTACTTCTAATCTGAGGAGTTCAAAAGTTAATTAATGATAGAATCCAATGATCGCCTACAGCCAAATAAATTCAGTTCTTAAAAGGTTGGTATAACAAATGTGTCAGACAGACATGACATACTAACTACTGAAATATCATTGTGTTCAAGTTACTTCATTTGGGGAGTACAGCAACATTGATCAAATATTAAATACAAAAATCATGCGATTTCATTAATACGTTTCTTGACAAGGGTGTGAATGGCAAAATAAGGATTTACTCAAAAATTAACAGAAATTACTGGAAAAAAAATGGATAACACCCACTCAAAGGAATTTCACAGTGAAAATGAGCTTTGACAAAAGGTGTAATACAACAAAAAAAAAAAAAATGATACATGACTTTAGGCCACTGTCTCTGCTATTGACAACACAAAACTCTTACTTAAGGGAGCAGGAAAGTGCTTGAGCGATCAGAATCGAGGTGTCAAACACCTTCAGAGACAAGCAGGTTTCTAGCACATCCTTTACTCCGGTATTTCTCTAAGCGGGGTCCGTGGGGTTTATGATACATGGAAAACATAAATATCACAGACAGTATATGTTGTACTAAAGGTTTGGTTATTCTCTTCCCCTTTATTCTCTGTTTCACATATTTTAAACAATGCCCATTAGGCATCCCATTAGAAACACACACATATGACCATACCATCTGGAAAGTTTGTATGCGGCGTCACCAAGAGATACCACAAAACAGGACTAGCACTTGCGCTGCTCTGCGCTTCATCTTTGTAAATGGGAATACACTAATGTGACAGAATGACCTTTTTTAACACATGTGGAGACATGTTGCACCACGGACGAGCAGATGCACACAACCTTAACCTTTGTGCCAGTCACTCCCATGTTTTAAATCTAACGCACGTGATTGAAAAGTCTTGCATCTCTCACTGTAAACTTCTGTCTATCACAGGAGACACTGCTTTGCTTGGTCGCCACGATGCCAATAAGGAGAAACAAAAAAAACAAACCAAGCAACTTTTACGTAACTGATGGATTTATGGGTCAAGCGTCTACATCATCAAGTGAAAATAAGCCAACTTCCACTAAAAAGGAAAATAATGATATTAGAGAGAGTTTGGCTTTGCAACGCCTCGTTGTTAGCACTGCTTGCTATCAAGACAGGGCATGTCCGCATGTAGAGGAAGACCTCAGAGGCTCCCAATCATCCATCACTCCCACAATTCAGAAACTCTGGAGTCGGGAGACAAGCACATCTATCTCACTAGTTTACAGAGTACACGCAAAAATGTGTAGTACAGTTGTAAATCTATACAACCTGAAAAGAGGTTTTACTTTCAAGTGTTCTATGCCTTTTGTGAGAATAAATGATTTGTTGGCCTTTTCCTTATAGGATGGGATCTGTCTTTTTGTTTTTCTCTCGTCAAAAGAAAAAAAATTTACTTTGTTCATCAGTCAGGGACTGGTGGTGCAGCAACTCATTGTCACGATCGCCCACAGATTTGAATCAGTCAGTCTAAGCCAATCAGGTACCATCATAGTGAGAAGGGGAGGAAAGGGCACATTTCACAGTAGCTTGTCAACATTTTTACTTGGGAGTATGTAGGCAACTTTGACACACATTTTAACATACATATATACGCACAATATATACATCTCTCTCTCTCAAAAGAAAACTGCAACCCCATTGTGCTTTCATCTCATTGTGAAACAAAAGCTGCACATTATATGTAACTAACACAAACTCAATCTCAGCACAGCAGGACAAAAATACAGCCAGAGGAGGGCAACTCAAAATGCAACACAGGAAAAGTAGTCACTACTAATTGTGCCATTTTAAAACTCATTAAGCACCAGTCATAACATTACAAATGGACTTGCAACAACTATTAAGAATTAAAAATCAAAAACTAGCGACACTTTACATGCGTTCGATGGAAAGAATCTCCCTTTGGATTGTTAGACCACGATCCTGCAGTGTTGCTGTAATCCTCTGTTTATGCACTCACAGGCATATTCGTTAGGAATCCCAAATAAAGTGGGCTTTACTTATATTGAGCTTGTGCATCAAAACAAGCGCCCCCCCACTGAATTTGTCCTGGTGCCAAACTTGCTTTGCAAACGAGTTATTTACTTACTGTAAATTTTCACAGCCACTGGTAGACTGAGCGTGGATGTCAAGATTACTGTGTGCATTTTTATTGAACTGAAAAATATGAATGCAATTCAAATTGTCACATTTCTGCACAGATAAGGTTTTAAATAACATGGTAACTGAACCTTTGAGTTTAAGAAGGCAAACTCAGCACTGAAATTACACCTTAGTAAATACGAGTAGTATGCTCTTGTAATGTTCTGCCTTTTTGTAAATATACTGTATATACTCATGTATTTTTTTCAAATTACACCTATTATGGTATTAGTACAGTATATACATGTTTGACTGCTCTCGCTGGCTTTTGTAGATTTACACTTTATAGCTTTAACTTGTATGGCAATTTGCCAAAAGGTCATTTTGCTCTTCTACAAGTCCAATCAGATTATTTTTTTTTATAACCAAGATGTAATGAGGGGTATAAACTGGTACTCTGTTTACCTACCAAAGCTCAATCACGAGTGCATTCAGTTACTGTGACATCTTAAAAGTTTTCCATTACAAGAAGTTGCATAAATGCATAAAACAATGGATATGCCCCAAACAACTTCATACTTAATGTCACGATTTCTATTAGTGTTGGGCAATACATTTGTAGAAGTGAAATACCAACAGAAATTTGTCAACTGGTAGAAAGGTTTGTATATTATTTTTATCACAATTGAAGACAGACATCAGGAAGCTGCCATTGCTACCTGTCGCAGAAGAGGCAGTGTGGTGGAGAGTGGACATTCCGTTACTCTTCGGACGCAGCCAGCACTTTTCACAACGCACACCCACAAGTCTCCTCCTCCTCCCCTCCTGTGTACGACATTATCACATTTTCAGACTTCGAAGTACCTCATCCACATCCTCTTTTTGCTCTCTAAATTTTAAACATTTGAATGCATCTGAACTATGAAGAGTCCTATTTATTCACATAGATTGTTGAAGAAGCCAGTAAAAAGAGTAGGGTTATTTGTTCCACTTCAAATAAAGATGATAATAAAGCCCTGGATTAACCAGTAAGGAAAAGTAGCACATGCTTTGTACACCAAAGGAGAAGGAGCGTCTGTAGAAAGAAGATTGTAACAAGTGTGAACACTTTCTTTACTAGGAAGTATGAATTGTAGGGCTTGGATTGATGCCATCTGCGGCATGAAGATGTTTTGATCGGAAATATTAAAGTCTAGCTAGGATTGATTGTTTTTGTTCAATGTGAAACCAAAGATAGTGGGAAGATTAGCTCTTCGAATATTAACTTTATTTTTGGTTTTTAACATTGTAGTCTATATGATAAACATTTTCAAAGATGCTGTGTCTTTAATGGTATGTGCAATATATCTTGATGTTGCACAATAAAGATATTTTGAATATAAATTAATTGGATCAACCAATGGAAATCCTTCAAAAAATCAACTTAAAGTCATTTGTTCAGGGAACCCCACTCCCCAACATTCTGAACCTGTCACACAGTTTACTTCTCTGACCAGGTGCTCAGAATTATTTGCACTTTGTTCAAAGCTTTCTTATAGTATTTGTATTTATGTATTTTATTGTGGTTTATTGTCTGTTATTTTAACTTCAAAGCTTCACATTTCCTGCATCTATCTTTTAGTGTTTTGACGTCGACATTTTGTATTCAATGTTACATATCTGATCTTTTTTTCTGGTCTTACTCAAGCAGTTCATCCTAAAAGTCTATGAAGAGCTTTGAGCATGGAAAAGATGTTAAATATAAATTATTTCAGATGATTAAAATGGATTTATTGATTTATTAGAAGAACACAGAAAAAAAAACAGCCTTTCACTGTCTTAAACACTCACTTTTGCTATTTCAGCAAACATGTAGTTTGTATCTTAGTTGGCAACTGGATTGCCTAAAAGAATCTGACAAAGAGGTGAAGAGGGTGAGAGGAACACACACTGAAGTTATGTTTCTGATTGTTTTATTTCTCAACTTTACTGTTTTTTGGGGGATTTCTAGCCTTCATCTGTTTGCAGAACTACATAGTACAATTCTTGTGCCTTACTTTAAAACAGGTATGGCTTGTTACTTTACTAGTGAGTTAGTAAATCTTGATTTACTGACTTTATAAAGTACTCTGAATAAAATGTACCTATAAATACAGAGGTGGAAAAACCATCACAATGCAACATTTTGTTTTATTGCAAAAAATGTAAAGGTTCAGTGTACTGTAGGTGCAGAACATTTTCTGGTCGCAATAAGCAAGAGGGGAAAAACTAATGGCTATGCTCAATACGTTTGAGTTGTGTCTGGGTCTCATGTGCACTACAGTTACAAAGACGTAAGATTTGTTTCACTTCAGTTTTTCTTTATGTCACTTTGGGCTATGCTTTCAAGCGACTCCATTGTCATCTCAGTTTAAACAAAAGTGCAAGTGCCATAAGCTTTACAGCTATAAAGAGAAAAAAATGCAAGCACACATACAAAGCATTTATTCTTGAAAACATACTTAATTTTAAATTTGAACATTCCCATAATAGGAGGATTATAATGCTAAATGTGCTAGCGGTTGCGGTGTAAGTGAGCTCACCCTGCTATCGGCAGGCACACAGTCAGATATAAAACTGTTTTCTAAATAAGGTCAAGTTAATAAATTGATTCATTTTAAAAAATTATGTGATGCCTGTTATCCTGTTCTCCAATACAGCTAACAAAGTTCAACAGGACATATCATAGTACAGAGATGACACAACATTTGTAGCTAAGGAGAGAATTAAAACAAAACAGAGTGTCAGTGAGAGGACATGCAGCATTGTTCATAATGGTACTCTTAACACTGAGGACTTCAGTCAACAAAGTATTCAGCAGAGGTTTGTGAAGAAACGCGACTGGGGGTCGTCCTTTTAACCAACAGCAATATGTCTGCATAGTGACTACTAAGTCAGAACTTTTCTTTCTTTTGATTTGCTTGCCCTATAATCATTCGGGTGCTCGTTCAGACCAAAGTGTGTGTGTGTATATATTTTATCTACCTATTTATGTATTTATTTAAAGAGCTTCCATAAAAAAGCCAAAACTTCAACCTAGTTCTACTGTATTTAACATTGAGGCTGAAGGACAAATGTCTGTATATAACAGTGTAGAGTTTGGTCATCCTCATGTCCACTTACTGATGCAGTTGTAAATGAGAGAAGTAGGTTTCAATGCCACAGGAGAACAGGAATAGCAAGAGATAAGGGTGAAGTCTTTTACAATATTTTCACTAAAACAAAGAAAACTTTTGAGATCCCCCCACCCCTTCCCTATTTAATATAAAACAGGCCATTATATTTTCTGCTAACCAACTACATGATAGTACAATTCAGCTGGTCACCAAGGTTTATGTAGAAACCACAAAGAGCACCCAGCTGTTATGGACCATGCAATTAAACACGTCCTATCAGAAACCCTTGATACAAAATATTAGACTGGGAGGGGAAAAAAAGATCCAATGAGGAGTTAACTACTTGATGCGAACGACTCCTCTCTGTGTGTGTGTGTGTGTGTGTGTGTGTGTGTAATGGGAAAAAATGGAATATAGCACACATCACCCGATTTAAAAGAAAAAGTAATTAGGCTAACCCTAGTTAGTAAACTATGTACCATGTCATGGCTTGAATTACAGCACAGGAGTCACAATTGATATTTAAAATATGCCAAAGATCTACCAAGGCTTAAAAAAAAAAAAAAAAAGGCCTTGTATGGTTTCACTTATATCCCAGTTTAGAATTAAGTCACAAATTAAAAAAAAAAAATGTATATTTTTTTACACTGTATATCTAAAATAAAATGCATGACTTATGCATGCTTTTGGAGCAAGACAATGTGAGTTGCAATAGTTTTAATCTGTAGCGTCACTTGTTTTAAGTGCTTTTTATTAAAGCACATCACACAGACCCGATGAAGTATGCAGCTCTCTGGTCAACCACCCCATCTATTTTTAACTGCCTCATCAAGAGCACAAATCCCAGAAACATGCAGTTAGCAGAGATCCCCTTATTACTGAGAATGAACTGGTAGACAGTAAATGTGTGCTGACAGTTATACTAATGAACTACTTCAATGTCTTTTTAACTCTTATGCCTCACAATGAGTCAAATGCACCTTCAATTTCGTTGTACCTTTGTAAAAGTGACAATGACAAAGATCTATCTAAAAACATGACAAATGTAAGGGATAGCACTCACTACACATATTTGAATGGAACCACAGTAAACAGGATGGAATCTCCAACTAGAACTAAATGCCACAGTTACCATGGTTTAATGGGAGATTCTGCATTAATACGCAGCCATAAGCAATCAAAGTCTCAGTAACGTGAGGCACACTGAAAATCAAATGCTGTTTTACAGAAGTTATTTTGGTGGGGGAAGTTTTAATCCACAGTTTAAAATGTCATAATTCGTACATTTAAATTTTCACTGTATGCTTGTATATTCTCCTCAATAATGGAAGGTCATGTGGATCACATGGTCTGCTAGCCTAAAAAGGAGGCTCCTATTAGGGCTGCAAGATTAATCTTTTTTTTGTCATAATGATATTTATGACCCACGATCAGTTAATAAATATCATCGCGATTTTACAGTATAAAGACCAAACTGTTTTTTATGGGCAGAGTTTACGGATTGGACTGCGTCACTATGACATTACTGCGTCTAGATTGCAAGCGCTTTCTGAAGCAGTAGAAGTCAATAGCAGCAATAACAGTCAGTCAGAATAAACATATGATGGCGGAGCAACGTGAGGAAGGTGCAGAAGTGTGATCGTTAGTTCCTAAAAAGGGGTCATACTCAGTTGTCTGGAACTATTTCAGTTTTGAGGAATGTGATGTTGATCAGGTACGAGTCTTGTGCAAAATTTGCTCCTGTTCCGTCCAAACATCCCAAGGTAACAACAAACCTCGTCAACCACCTTAAAAGCCACCATAAAGTACACTATCAAGAATTTCAACGACTGAAGGCACAAACAGCAACAACAAAAAATTACCAGCCATCCAAAACACAGACAACAATATCAGGGACATTGTTCAATGCAATACCATATCTGCCTAGCTCGCAAAGACACCGGGAAATAACAGAGGCGATCACGTACCATATAGCCAAGGATATGTGTCCAATAACCACCGTGAGCAGTGAGGGGTTTAAAAAAAATGATCGCAACACTTGATAAAAGATATCATTCCCTCACGCAACCATTTTTCCAATGTTGCGCTGCCCTCGCTGTATGCGAAATGTCGAAAAGAAATAGAAAGAGAAATTCTCAGGCTCAGCCTTGAATATTTTGCTGCCATGACAGACTTATGGTCAGGCAGAACTGCGGAACCGTATTTGAGCTTGACAGTTCATTTTATTGACAGAGAGTTTGAGATGAAAAGCAAGCTTTTGCAAACTTCGTTCTTCCCACAAGACCATACAGCGGAGTTTATTGCAGTGGGCCTCAAAGAAGCGATGTCCGCTTGGGGCTTGGTGGAAGAAAGACTTGTGTGCATCACAACAGACAACGCAGCTAATATGATTAGGGCAGCATCTGTGAATAACTGGCCGAAGCTACACTGCTTTGGTCACAGACTTCATTTAGCCATCGGTAAGTTGTATGTTTTTTCCCCCAGATATATTGAAACAATTTGACAATTTAAAAATATTAATTGTTGTTGTTGTTTTAGTGATATTATAATCAGGTGTGCACATAACTGGTACACAGGTACGCATGTGTGACAAAAAATGATGAACGTGTAACGTCATTTTGTCCCTACAGCGCTTTCGCATACAAAACAGAAGAGCTCTTGACTGTGACCGTTTGACAGTGTGCAATTAAAATTTCACCTTCACCATTTGTTTTATGTCCTTTCGGTTTAGGTACTACGTTTATGTTCAAAAAGTGTTTATTCCTCCGACTCAGGAGCCTATTCTGCATTGGCGGAAAGCACCATACAAAGTGGTTTCGTTTTGAAATAAAATAATTTTGCGTGTTTTCCGCTTGTGGCAGTGGTAATTTTTAAATGAGGCGCAGCTGTGCGCATTTTCGGCTACTTTAAGACGGCCAAATGACAGTGCGCTCTTCACCAACAGTCTTTAGTCAGTGACGTTATTTATTAAACGATATTTAAGCGCCACGCACTCACGTGATATTAGATACGTACTCAAATAGCATTTTATTTTATTTCGGGTTTTATCACAAAAGAACAACTGATTCTTTCATACCATTTTTAATGAAACGCAATACATTTGTTTAATGCATATTACGCTCAAGACGCAATCTTGTGTTCCGTCAAGTTGCACAATGACGATAAAAACCACAAAACCTTAAGGGAGCGATCTGCACTTAAGACCTCGCTGCGGAGTGCCTACCAAACACCTGCTCCTGCTACTCGCCTGAGGAACACACTCAAAACGTTATGTGCACCCCGATTATAATGACACATTATAATGACGATGAGTCATATGTCTACAGTATACTAATCATCATTTTGCTAATCTATCAAATTAGATACATTTAAAAGTTAAACATTTGATTAGTCAAATACTATTACGTTAATGTTTGTGAACCCAGATGAGTTTAGAATAAGAGAGTGTTTATTATTAATACATTTTTGACAATTATCTTATGTAGGTGTATATAATTAGTGAAATAAAATTTCTGATCAAAAGTTGCATAAACAACAAGAGTCTTCCTGTGTCTTACTGTTTTTTTCTGATCATGTTTATTTCCTGAAGAGAATGCCATGAAGGATCCAAGAATTGACCAGGCTGTTGGGTTCTGTAAAAAGTTTGTGAGCTCCTTCTCCTACAGCTGGAAGCGTAAGAGACAGTTTTTAGCTGCACAAAAGGAGATCAAACTCCCAGAGCACTCACTGAAAACAGAGTGTCCAACAAGGTGGGGATTACGTCAGGTCATGATAGAGAGAATCATCGAGCAGCAAAAGGCCATTGCACATGTCCCGTCCTCTGACAAGAAGTCTCGTCATCATATCCCAACAGGGCAGGACATGGATGTACTAGAGGCAATCAACAAATCCTTGCACCCTCTAGTTAATTTTACAGATGCACTGTCTGGCGAGAAGTACATCAGTGTGTCATTTGTTAAGCCAGTTCATCTTTTCAACGCATCAATCTTGAAAGTTAAGGAAGATGATACTGACCTGTCAAGAGCAATCAAGTCTAAAATTTTGGATTACCTAAACGAAAAATACAGTGACCCAGACATCCAAGTTCTATTGGACATGGCCTCTACGGTGGATCCACGGCTGAGGACAACAAAACAACAATTCAATCCAGACTCAAATCTGAGATGCAGACTTTGGCAATGATGGTAATAAAAATGAGCTGCACTGAGATCTATATTAGTGTTTTGAGTCTCAATTAGTTAAATTTCTTCTAAATGCCTTTTTCTGTGTTTAGGTGCCACCCCAAGAAACAGCACAAGAGACCAGCGAGGAGGATGCTGGAGCTGGATGTGCCCCAAAGAAAAAGATGACTTTAGGAAGCTACTTTAAAACTGCTGAACAAGCCTTGCCACCTAACAACCAGAAATCCAGTGTAGCCTATGAGCTGGAATCTTACTTGCAGTCAAGCTACCTGGATAGTGAGGGGGACCCATTAAAATGGTGGAAAGAACATGAAAAGATCTACCCAAGGCTTTCAAAAGTGGCAAAAACATACTTGTGCATACCAGCCACAAGCTCTCCTTCAGAGAGGGCTTTTAGTTACGGTGGAAATGTAGTTAGTTGCTTGCAGTCTTCCCTAAAGCCCGATCAAGCTGACAGGCTTTGTTTTCTTAGCCAAAAATCTGTAACATGTTGTAAAAATTTTTTATTCTCATTTGATTTTATTACAAGTTGATGTAAAAGAGGCAGTTTAATTTTATTTATTTACCACAGCTAAGAAAAACTCTCCATTCTAAACATGTTCGGTTTGTTTATTTTTCTTTATTTGTGGCTGTAAAGTGCAATAAGAATACACAAGTGAATAAAAGTTCATTACCAAAGGAATAATTGTCATTATTAATCGTGATAAAAATTTTTACCAAAATAATCGTGATAATCATTTTTTCTGTTATCGTGCAGCCCTAGCTCCTATTATTCTACATTTTATACTTGCATTTATTAGATCAATGCTAAAAACAAAAAAGACAGAAAGAGAATGCATTTCCCAAACACCTGATTTTCTTATTTAATTTTGGGGGGTGGGTTTAGGGGGTCATTGTTGACACAAGTAAAAGGGTAATTGCCAAAAAGACAGATACTAAACTGCGGAAACAAAATGGCTAGTTCACCATGCTTTTATTTAATGTTATGAAGCCTTATCCTACCCCCAACCCGCAAAGCCTTTTTCATTAGAATGGAAAAAACTCTTCCCCAGTATTTGTGAAAGGGAAGATAAATGGACAGACAGACAGACGGACAGCACTATATAATAAGACAGACGATACTTTATTTGTCCACAAGGTGAAATTTATTTTACACAAGCTCAAATAAATTAAAAAGACCAAGCAGCCTCCCCAGACACACACAAAAGCACCTGGCTTGGATAACAAAGACCTGGTACTGTCAGCACAGGCTTGTAGGTGGCAGTAACAGGAGGACAGATCTGCTCAGATTGTGCCACAGGTTTATATTTAAAGGCAATAATACATACTGTACTCTGACATGCAGGGATGTTAATATGTGTTATTAAAATGCATTTAAAACATCAGTGCTGTCGAGTCCCAGAAAATGCAGCGGTCTTGATTCCAATCACCTTAAAGGAATGTGTCACCCAAAAGAGTATTGCTATTAATGTATATTACTTAACCACATGCAGGTTATAGTGATGACATAGAAATTTTTAATCTCAGGCTTTCATAGAGAACCTGGATAAACTTTTACTAACCATAAACCAGCCTGTTTCTCATATTCATTTGAGAAACGTCCAGTTTAAAATTTTAACAGCTTGTTTTGGCCATTGCGAGGATACAACTTGCAGATGTGGATCATGCGACATTTTTATATTGTTTGCTATGGTTCACTGATGGTCTACATTGACAACCTTTAGTTTTTTTTTTTGAACATCACTACAAACCACATGGGGCAAGTTAACATTGTTTGGTTTAAGTACGCCTTTAAACTTGCTAGAACAGGAAAATGTAAATTCAAATTTGTTGGAGAAGCAAGCTAACTTTTCTGGAAGGAAAAGGAATTTTCCAGTTACTTGGCTACTGAAAACGTACTTTGTCCATTAAGGATTTGGTGTTTGCTTAATAATTACCTAATTAGATTTAAGTAGAAAGTGTAATTAGCTCTTCTATATTGTGAGCCCACCTTACAGCTTGGTGATGCATGTTCTTGTTGATATACAATCATGCTGTGTTGTTGGCTTCCATTTCCGATGTTAGAATAGGAGCTAAAACAGCTGATTTCATAAACACGACTTCAGTTTTATCAACTTCGGATGATGGCAAAGGAGCACTTTTTATAAACCCTGTTAAGTTATACAGGCACACCTCTCTAAAACCTCCTAGCTGTAGGGGTCAATTCATAATTTAGTATTGTAAATTTCCAACATTTGTCTCGTGTTTTTCTGGAGTTTAAGCTTTTTCAAACAAACATTTTGCAGAGAAAATAGGACTGACATCATTTCCATCTTGTGGGGAGACTGGTGTCTCCAGAATGCCGATATGTGAAAAAACAAAGGGGGAGGCCCACACACCTTTCTGCTGCTGTTGGTGTAAAATTATACAAACGCGTGATCTGGTTGTCTAATAACAGCTAGGTGAGGAGGAAATGGTTTCTCTTTCACAGTGGTAATTAACTAAAAAGAACTGGACGTGTATGTGTGTATATATATAAAAATATATAAAAAAATATTACATTACCCTGCATTGCACAGAGGGGCAAATTTAAGCTGCCCCATTTAGTAGTAGAAATTGGTTTAGTTTTGATTCAGTCATTTGTGAATTTCGAAACGGATCTGGTGGTGTAGCTGCCAATGTTCACCAGATGGCTCAGACTGGGAAAAAGGGATGGAAGTCATTTAATTCACAAAAGGACTAAATGTATTTTTTGTTGAAAGGTATTACCGGCTTTTTAATTATTAAGTGTTAAAAACAATAGTAATACCAAATCGATCCAGAAATGCATAGGCAAAAACATGCAAACTTTATTTTGTAAGGAAGGAAAGGAAACTCTGCAATACCACTCTACTTATATGTTAAAACATACGTACTAAACTTTAACCTGCCGAAAACTAAATGTACACCAAGAACTTTTGCCAAATGCTTGTCACTTGATTACCAGGTACACACGCACTTGATCTCAATAGCTGTCATTAGACAGCCATATTTATTTAATTTTTTTGTTTCAATGAGCTGCTTTGCTCCTTGCTCATATAGGAAGAGGCAGTGACTTTGTATAAAATGTGTGTTTTATGAGCATTACCCCGGATTTCAACAGAACAATCGTATGGCTGAAAAGGCTTGAAAAACTGACACATGCAGTTTTCCCCAATCAGTCTGCTGCTAAAACACTTAGATGCCAGTAGTGTCACTGAAAACAATGGCATTAAGTTTTCAAGTGGTTCGGGAGTGTTCTGGTCTAGCATGAGAATGGTATAAAAATGCTTAGGCGTGAATGGGCCCAAAATGTCCAAAGGACAGAAACTATGAAATCACTTTCAGAGACAAAAATTTAATTTTGAAAAGGCAAAGACATCTTGCAAATATAAAGCTAATTTAGATATGATGTGGTCACTCTAAGATCAGTAAAAGAGCATACATATCCCATGTGTCAGTTATCTAGTTGTACGCTAAATACATGCAAAACATGTGCATTTTTTGCTAAACAAACATATCAGGAATTATCAGCACACATCATAAACATGAAAACGCACATCCATAATACTGCACATCTGAACTGAAGATCTGCCTCTCCCCATCATTTATTGGTGAAAAGTGACATCTTCAATTGAAAAAGCACAGAATTATAGGAATGCGTTTTCCTGTTTATGATGCATGCTGATGAGCCAAGAAGTGCCATATTTTAGCAAAAAATTGTGTTTTGCATGTTTTAGTACATGGCTGGAAAGTTGACACCCCCCATGGACATTTTCACATCGTTTAGCATTTGTCATCTACTATTATATAATAAAAGTTTCTCTATATATCAAATGAAAAAAGTTTGAAAAATGTTTTCTGGTATTACTGCAAAATACGTGGGGTAACAATTTTTGGGTAGAGTATTCCTTTAACTTCAGAACATTGAGAAAAGCATTTTTTATACATGGTGTTCGTATCTGTGTTTGGGACTGATGATGTTCATATTAAAAATTCCATTTTACATTAGCAAATTACACAGTTATGATGATGTGTAAAGTTCCTGGATGACAATATTGTGATTTCCGAGATGCCTACTCATGATACAGAGACCTATATACAACAATAAAGTCTGGGGGAAAAAAAATAAATAAACCCAAGCTGCATTGTGTTTGCCTTGTTACAGGCTGCAGGTCCATCATTTTTCTTATCCAGTACTTATGTCCATATCCTTCAAGAACCATGTCACCTACATCCTTGCCTGCTGGTGGTGGTCGGAAGGATTGGTGGCGCCAGTGTTCGGCAGCCTCCCTTCTGTCAGTGTGCCCCAGGGCAGCTGTGGCTACATAGTAGCTTATCATCACCAGCGTATGAATGTGTGTGTGAATGGGTGAATGACTGTTGTGTTGTAAAGCGCCTAGGGGGGTTCTTGAACTCTAGTTAGGCGCTATATCAAATACAGGCCATTTACCATTTACATCCAGCTATGACTGCCATAGAAGTGGTTTTACTGTTACTTTTAGTCTGCTAATAGGACTGAGGGTAAAAATTTAAGTAGTATGAGATACACAGTTTAAGGCACGTGCACACTAACACATTTACAACTGAGGATAACTGACAGCTCGCTTACCCTATCAGGGAAAATGCAGGTTGATGAAGAGAAAGGGACACACACACACACACACACACACACACACACAGAGAGCCCCTTGGATCTGTAAATGACAATATGAACAGAGGCATTAAGCCAGCCCTGTATCAGTCTACCTACACAGCTTGTTTACTTCATTTAACACATGGCGTTTAGTTTAAAATTACACATTACTGTAGTTCGTTACTAGACTCCACTTCCTGTTAATTTTACTATATATATTTTTGTGTAAAGGATGAAAATTAATCCAGTTGATTATTTTACAACACAGTTGGTTGTATTGAAATTCTTTCAGTGGCCGATTGCCAGTGGGATCACTAAAAAACTGCTTCATTGTTTTTTTTTTTTTTTTAAATAAATCCATGGGCTACGTAATTACTGAATTAGGAGTGTGCGATATGCATTGTCTATGATAACTTAATTGTTCTTTTAACAACGTGCAAGATGAAATTGAGAATGTCACTCACGTCTGCAAATACCAAACAATCAAAAACATACCTTGAGAGTCGACGCATTCACGGTCTCATATAACCTAACCGGATAGACTGCTGCATGAGCGCGGTCAGAGCACAACAAGTTAAGCTAGTGTAAAATGAATAAAAAAAAAAAAAAGTTAGCAAACAGTGTCAGGGGATAAACAGCTTCACAATCTACATCATTGGATTTAATTGCAAGACGTGGATCACATTCTCTCTCGTGGAAGTGGTTTGGGTTTGAAAATACGGATGTTACTTAAAAGGCGACAATCTGAAAACTACAGTGCCTCATAGGGGACAGGCCCAAAAAAAAAAAAACACAAATCTATTTCCATGAGAAGCAAATGTGTATCGGGCACGTAAGCCACCTTGATTGGGGAACTTCATTCCAAGGCACATTTTTTTCTTTCATTATTTGAAGCACTTGTACAGCTCCCCGTCTCCCTCACAGCCCTACTGCTGCAGAGGTTGGAGCAGGTGAACACACAAGGAAGGAAGCAAAAAATAAATGCCTTTAGTCTTTTAGCAGCCATTTCAAAAAACAACCCACAGGAATTCAGAGAAGGAGAGTCTGTGCACACTGCCACTGAAAAAGAACAAGAGCTACTTGAGGAGGATAGCGATATAAATCCACTTGAGTGATGGAGAAAACAAGAAGTATATTTCCCCAAACTGAGTAAACTTCCAAAAAGAAGTACCTTTGCATCTCTGCCTCAAGCAGTCCACCCGAGGGGGCCTTCAGCACCAGATAGGTAACCGTGCTGCTCTTCATGAAGTAACATGCTGTGCGCAGACTGGTGTTTCGGTCACACAGCTTGAAGTTTCCTCTGTAAAATCTTACATTTTTTTCCCCTGATAATGTAGAATATTGGAGAGAACCTGAAGTTAGTAATTTGTTCAAAAATGTTATATATTTGGGGTTGTCTGATCTTTGTGCAATATATGGCAGAACATGTTTACAAACGCTCCAATTTTTTCCTGAGCAGTATTTGAGAAAACTTTTTACAATATAGTACAGTATGTTAGGTTTTTGTACTTGCTTGTATGCTGCACAATTGACCTTACAGCAGAATAGTTTATCCAGACTGTAATGTTCATACCCTATAGTTAAATTATGATTAGTATTTTATTCCCGTTGGCTTCATATCTTGTTTACATTAAGTGTCTGTTTAAAATGCTTTCATTAGAAACAATTTTGTTGGTCTTAGTGCAATTTTTTGTGCAAATCCTGTAGGCCACTTTGAAATCGTTTACTCATACTTGTGCTGTTTGATCTCAGCACTACTCTGACTGGTGATTTTAATGATTGATACTTTAGTATTAAGTATTAAGTAAATAGATAAGACCTGCTTTCTTTAACTATTGCTTCCATTAAAGTCATTAGTAAGTAAGCTGCAGTTAAATATCCTAACAACAAGACCAAGCTAGATCAATAAGACTTTTACAAACGCATTTTTAAAGGATGCAAAATATCACCCAATTAGAGTTCCAGTAAATACTTGGAAACAACTTTACGCAAATATTGTACACCCATAAACTGAAGTTTTGGACACTGGCACTTAACAGTAAATACTGTACAGTAGCAGCACTAGGGTCATCTTTGTTGGGTATTTCATAGTTGAGAAAAGTGCATTTTGCAGCTTCTGACACAAACTGCCTGAGCAATTAAAAAACAGCAGATCAGCTGTGACGAATCAAGGGTGTGTTTGTCCGTGTTTTAATTAGGTTTAAACTTTTACAAAAATGAATAGAAAACAAAGCTACGGAATATATACTATTTCAGCGTAAAAGTGGAATATTGTAATTCGCTTTACAAGCCAACAGTACTTAACCAAATACATTTACAAATGTACCACACACACAAAACGCTGAAGATGCCAAAGTCATATTACGCATCCTGCTGCAAGAGGTTTAACAAACAAGACCAGTCCCCCCCAAGATAATTTGGTTAGCTTATACATAAATACAGTTTATACTCTTAAGGCTGGGAATTTATAAATAACCAGAAAAATATATTGAAAAGAATAACTACATGAATTTCATTGGAACTGTGTGTTGAATCACAACCAGACAATCAATTAGTCCAGACTAAATGTATTTTAAAAAGGCAAGAGATACTAACAATGGGATTTTGTCTTCGAACTGAACAAAGGCAAAATGCAAAAAAGCTACTGTCTGACATCATGGCTTTACTGGTCAACCAATCAATGGGTTCAGGCCTCTGCCAGAACTGGTATTATGCAGAACTATACAAATTACCACTTTACCTGTAAAGGTCCGAGCTTGCGCTCCTAAAAACAACACTGGTTAACAGTTTCGTTACTGTTCATTAGCTTCTTTGTAACGCTGAGCAAGTCACTCACCCCCACAGGTGTGGGATATAAATAGCCACAGTACAGCTGTTTACTTGCATGCTTCTAAAGCATCTTAGAATAGTCTCAAGTAGGACAAAGGCTTTACAAGCAAGTTATTTATAGTGTCTAGAAATGAGATGGCTATATTAATACCTTTATGAGGCAACTGTGGTTACACAACTGCTGCACACTACTTTTTCAGCCTTTACCAATACTCTCCTCAGATCTGAATACAACTTACACCTCATCTCTTACTCAACCGCCTTGTGCCCAGTATTCCAAATCACAGCGGTGTATGACATTTCAGTTTATGTAGTACATTACCCAGCACCCACTGTGTCTAATACTGTACTAATTAATGTTTCCCTTCCATGACCCACAGATGGGAAGGTGAAATTGATGATTCTAAAAACTGGAACAGTTCAAGTGTTCTTGTGCTGTAAGCCACCTCAGGTTTGTTCCTGCCTTACATTGAAAACTGTTAAAAGGAAAACGCCAAACAAAAGTGTGCTTCTGTTTTTAAATACGTTTCAATTTACACTCATGTTTTTATGTACAAAGGACATCATAATGTTTCTTATGGAATGGAACCCAATAAAGATCAATTCTGGACAACAGCAAACAATGTGACAAATGTCAGTGGGTTGGGGGGAATCATACTTGTATTGCTTAATCCATGTGTTACCTATACAATTGCTTGCTCAAAATATGTATATAAAAAAAAAAAACTTTTTTTTTTCTAAAATATTATTAAATAGTAATTTTGGGAATGAACAGCGCAAATAAACCGGAAACTAAAGCATCACGGAAAAAAACACACATGTTGGTCAAGAGTCCTGTCTTCAAATCAAAAACTTTCCCATAATGGTTTAGTTTCCCCATTTATGACTTGCACAGTTTACAACAAAAGTATCTAGTTAACAATAATTTTAGTGAAAAAACATGCATTTTTACAAGTTTTGAACATTCATGAAGCTGCCAGGTACTTTTAAAAATCTGTCTATTGGTAAAACTATGACACAGATACGTACTGCACACTCACCTGCTCTCTAAAATACCTTATCATGGTAAAGGTGTTTTCAGCGCACTATTTATTAATGACTTATAGTTTGAGGACTATTTACAGGTGCATCTCAAAAAATTGGAAAACTGCGAAAAAGGTCATTTGTTTTCAAAAATTTCTACAAAAAGGCAAACCTTCACATATGCCATAATGTCAACTAGGGGGCTCTACTTTTGCTCGCCAGGTGAACCTCAAAGCTGAGCTGCCAGAGGGCATCGGGGTCCCTCCATTAGAGAAAGCGATTGTTAAAGAGATGGTAATATCAGAAGAGTACACAGGATGCGAGAGGAAGATGGTTTGGTCCTTAGTTATTACAGAGAGAAAATAAGTCACTTGAGTACTTCACTACAGCTGTCTATTGTAAATACCAATGAACAATAAAATGAAGTAAAAAGAAAAATGTACTAAAACCTAAAAAGTAAATAGATTACATTAACTCCTTGTCAAAGTCATTATTAATTACTTTATCCTCTAACTTACATTCTGCAAAACACTGCTTTTTTTGCACATTATTCAGGATATTTAATTCGTTTGACAATTCTATTTGTTGTTCATTATATACAGCTCATTTTTGTTCATCCCCACAAACGTTCATTTTCAGCTCGTCGCTCTTTTGCTATCTTGATCTAAAATTTCAACCTTCTTCTATAGATGGATTTGCTTTCCTGCCCTTATAACCAACTGCATTGAAAGTGAGTTAGCACTGAAAATGCCACTGTGTGGTATGGAGAGATGTGCGCAGTAGGATAAATGTTTGGGCAAGTGCTGCGGAGTGGTCAAGTCTAAATAACGCGGACACGACAGAAAACTTTAATATATTAGAGCAGTGGTTCCCAAACTCAATCCTGTAGACCCACTGTGGCTGCAGGTTTTGTTCCCACCAACTTCCATTTTTCATTGGACTCTTAGCTTAATTAAGTGATTCATTATTTCCCAGTTTGAGTTTGAGTCAATGTAGAAATTACAAACTAAGCTTGGTAGATTTTTATTAAAAAGTTATAAGCCGTTATAAGGGGAATGTGTCATTTTGATTTTAAGTCATTAACAGTATTTCCAACCCAATTTTCATTCTGCTCTTCCAGGTGTTCTGGTTATTTAGTTGATTTACTAATTAGCGAGCCTGACACTAAACTCGTTGCTGCTTTCATCATCCCAGGTGTATGCTGTGCTGGTTGCTAATTGTCACGATTAGGGTTAAATGAAGGGAGTAAACTACACAGGAAAAGGGGGAAAGAAACAGGAAAACAACAAGAGAGTTAAGCATTTATAAGCTTTAGAAAAAAATAGAAAGATGTTTAATAAATGTAAAAACCATACTGGTGCGTTTTTCTGAATGCAGAATAAAGAGTAAAAAAGAATCACCGATTGTGAATTTTATTGGAAAAAAACCTGCAGTCAACAGTGCGTCCCCAAGACAAAGTTTGGGAATCGCTGCAAAAGAGTGAGGATTATGACAAATAGCATTTAGTTTACACTGACATTCCGACCCTTCTTTCAATTTACCTTTATTGTCCAGATGCTCAGGATAATTTGCATTTGTATCACAAATTATCTTATATGTTGGAGAGTTTTCTTGTACTATTTTGCATTTTTATTATTGTTTATTTTCTCTTATCGTAATTTAAGCTTTTTTATTTCTTGTACTTGACTTTTAGTGCTTTATAGAGATATTTGGTACTCAAAGTTGTATATTCTCTGTTCATTTTAAAATTTCCACAAAACATTTTGAGAATGGGTCAAGTGCTACACAAATAAAATGCATTACCATTATAATTTAGAAACCAATCATTTCCAATAACAGACGCTATTTAAATTTAATAGCTTGTTAGTATTTTCACTCTGCCAGGTCAGGTTAAGTTATTTTTAACTCATACTTTGTTTCCTTCCCAAGAATATCATCAAAATCTTTTGTAGCCTGAAGCGGATGAGTAACCCTCAATACTTCACTCCTCTCTCTCTCTCTCTTCAGTTTTCTTCTAAATATATGTTTATTAAACAGATAGTTCAAGAAAACACGAGTGGAAACTGAAACAAATCAGACTGACCGCTGCTGGTTTCAGTAATTACAGATGTTTAGGAATGAAACAAGCAATTAAGGGTAGGGAATCTTAAAAAGCCAGGCAACTAAAGCGGAATCAGGATGTTACTTGAGCAACAAGTACTTCAATACCAAGAACCGATTTCTCATTAAAAAACAAAACCCTGCAGCCACTATGGCACTCCAGGATTGACTTTACAGTGCCCTGACCTAGAGAATAACTTTAAGGGTTCGGCCTTGGTACGGACAATGACTTTCCAAAGCAGATTCACGAAATCTCAAGTACTGCCGTAAAAAAAAAAAATTCTATCTAGAAAGAAAAGTTTACTTCACTTTAGGTGGCAGCAGTCTAAAGTGTGTATCTAAGATATATAATCAGCAAAAAAAGAAAGTGTATTTCAATAATAATGTTTTTAAAATCCAAATAACTTTAGAGATCTTCATTGTAAAGGGTTTAAACAATGTTTTCCATGCATGTTCAATTAACCATAATCAATTAATTAACATGCACCTGTGGAATGGTCGTTAAGACCTTAACAGCTTACAGAAAGTAGGCATTTAAGGTCACAGTTCTAAAAACGCAGGACACTAAAGAGACTTGTCTACCGACTGTGAAAAACACCCAAAGAAAGATGCCCAGGGTCCCTGCTCATCTGCGTGAACGTGCATTAGGCATGCTGCAGGGAGGCATGAGGACTGCTGATGTGGCTAGGACAATAAATTGCCATGTCCGCACTGTGAGACGCCTAAGACAGCGCTACAGGGAGACAGGAAGGACAGCTGATCATCTTCGCAGTGGAAGAGCCCGGATCTCAATCCCATTGAGCACGTCTGGGATCTGTTGGATCGCAGGGTGAGGGCTAGGGTCATTCCCCCCAGAAATGTCCAGGAACTTGCAGGTGCCTTGGTGGAAAAGTGGGGTAACATCTCACAGCAAGAACTGACAAATCTGGTCCAGTCCATGAGGAGGAGATGCACTGCAGTACTTCAAGCAGCTGGTGGCAACACCAGATACTGACTGGTACTTTTGATTTTGAGCCTCCCTTCATTCAGGGACACATTGTGAAACATTTTTAGTTTATGTCTTATGGTGTTGACTCTTTTAGTGTTCATACAAATATTTACACATTAAGTTTACTGAAAGTAAAAACAGTTGAAAGTCAGAGGACGTTTCTTTTTTTGCTGAGTATACAATAATAATTCTTTGCATTTATATAGCACTTTTCTCACTACTCAAAGCACTCAGCAATTGCAGGTTAAGGGCCTTGGTCAAGGGCCCAATAGAGCAGAGTCCCTATCGCCATTTACGGGATTCGAACCGGCAACCTTCCGATTGCCAGTGCAGATCCCTAGCCTCAGTGCCACCATTACTATTATATAACTGCAATTGAAACACTAAAAAACTAAAAGCCAAAAACTTTTGTCACAGACACAAATAACTGTTGGCTAAAAATGTCTGAGGTTTATAAGCGGCACTGTCTGTAGCAGTGTTCCACACACCAAAGTCTGCAGTGGCCAGGGGTGTCCACATACGGTTCTTGGTACTCTACAGGGGCTGTAGGTTTTCCTTCCTGTCACATTCTAAATCAATGACCAATTTCTGCTGTTAATTATTTTTTTCTATAAGGCTCAAAATTGCTACTTTTTTTCTTAAATGGCAGCCAAACAAAAACAATGTTAAGATTGCCATCAGTTGACCAGCTAAGCCAGAGCCTCAATCTCTAACCAGTTTGCCTTCAACCAGCTTCTTAACTAGAGGTTTATTCCAGTTTTAACTAAACCTGTTATTTAATTCCTTGGCTTGTTTGTTCTCTCACTCTCATCACATTAGACATTTCCTTAACTGTCAATTTGTTTTGCTTTTTTTTTGTTTTCTAAAAGCACCATCAAAATGTTTTGTGGACACGAGCAGATCCACAGATCATCATTACAGAAACGGACTGTATAATAAAATGCCAAATTCTGTTTGTCCAGTCCCTCGGAGAAATCCGTTTGGCTTTAGTGACGCAATGAAAGAGGAAGTGTGAGTGTCAAATGCATGAGGAGTAAAGGCACATGAGGGATGCTGAGAGTCTCGTCTTCAAAGACAAGACAAGTATAAAACCGAGCAGAAAGTGAGAAAAGTGCCTCGAAGATAATGGCAGTCTCTGAGGTGTGCTTTACAGGAGCACATCAAGAGACGAAGAGCTGGTTAAGAGACGTTCACACAGGCAAACACTGAGGAAAGTCGCTGAGGGTACAGAAGGAGCAAGAGAGAAAAATTAATTTTTCTATTAATTGTCTGACGGGTACCATGGCTACTACCTGCACAAAACACAAAATTAAGATAAATATAGGATATACAAAGCTATGAATTAGAATTAAGAGACAAATTACCAGGATAAAAGATATATACTACCAAAAAAAACCAAATAATTTGTGACACAAACACAATCATGAGAATCTAGATAAAAAAGGGTAAACTGAAAGAAGAGTCAAAAGTCAGAATAAGTTAAATGCCTTTCCTAAAAATATGTATTTATACTTTTAAAGACTAAACTGAGTCAGCTAATTTAGGGAGGTTGTTCCAAAGTCTGAGTGCTACAAAGCTGAAGGCTCCATCATCCCTAAAGCACATGTCAGTTTGGGGTACAATGAGTTGACCTTAGTGGGTGAATAGGATCATAAAGTTTGAAGGTATTACTGATTTCAACACAGAGCAAAGCCACTTAAAGCTTTATAGTATAGTGATGGAATTTTACCTGGCAAAAACTGACCTTGTTATTGAAGCCTGCCTATTCAGTAGCACATCTTGGTTCACCTTGGCTCTTTATCACAAACAGCCTCCAAGTTGCAATACAACTTCGGGATGGTGTTGAACAACTAGCTGTCTTTCACGGACCACACTGCAATAGTCTTCGACTTTTAAATTCACTCCATACATCTGTAAGATCGGACTGCATCTGACAAGAGTAGGCAGCACAACTCCTGATCCAGGCTTTGGTCTTATCACATCTGGACTAATGCAGCTCTCAGATGGCAGAAGTACTGACATGCAGCCCTAAGCCACTGCAGATAATTCAAAATGCATTGGCATGTCTAGTGTTCAACTATCCAAGGCGGGGCACGTCATTCATCTTTCCTGATTACAGCCTGCAGAAAGCACATTTTAAAGTTCAAATGCCAGATGCTTGTCCACATAAGACTGTGGATCAGCACCATATATACATAAATACATATTATACAAGGCTATTAAACATGAATAGCTTTTTAAAATTTTCAAACAAACTGTATAAGACAGAAACACATTCTGCACATCACTGGATAACGAAAAGTTAAGTTTGGTTCTATGGTCCTTGAGGCTGCATACACTCAACACGAGCACCATGTGTACTGCGACAAACATCAAAACAGTAGACCATTCCTTGCCTCACGAGTCAACTGGTCAGTTACTGAATTCACAGCTTCCTCAATGCTATGTCGCAAATCTTGAAGATTAGCGGGCATAGGTGGAACAAACATTCTGTCATGTAGGCCTATTGATAAAAATCGCAGGGGGAAAGGTCTGGAGACCTGGGAGGCCACAGACGAAGAGCAAGATCTTGTTGTCCACCTTTTTCAATCCATCGTCCTGGAATGGTGTCGTTCAGGTAATGCCGGACATCCAAGTGGAAATGATGCAGGGTACAGTATTGCATGAAAATGAAGTCAGCGCTCTGTGGCATTCACTGGTACTTTCATGCAGGCTTTTAAACTATCCTCTATGAGGTGATGTGCAGAATGCGTTTGTTTGAAATCTGCTCTTTCATTTTGAATAGCCCTGCAGAGAGAGAGAGAGATGTGGTCCTATTCCCCTCCTCAACCACTCAGGTCTACTAATGCCACCTCTGCACAGCATCATATCTCAGTCCAGATTCTTTTCATGTGTAGCTCCTGAATGGTGAAAGGAGCTGCCAACCTCAACACAAAATTCTGATTACTTCAGAGGCATGTGAAGACTCTTTTTGGTGAATTTCAATCTAACTGACGTTAAATTTTGAAACCAATGAACTATAACTAGCCTGTATTTTGTTCTGAGTTCTTCAGTTGACATGATCAATTCGACATCTGTCCTGTAACACTGCTTCTCAGGCTAATGTTTACTTGACTAAGATGACCTCTTTTGGATAAGAGCATGTGATAAGAAATGTATGTAATCACAAACAAGAGTGGATTTATCTACAAATGAGCATGTTGGCCGATTATTTTCTGAGACGTTACGTTAAAAATTGTCCAGGCTTAATTTACTTCGTTAAATTTTAGGAAAAAGACTGACCTTTAAGATGGTAAACATTTAAGATTCTACATCAGTTTGCTTCGTGTTTTAGGTTAAAGCAGATTTTCTGCTGTCAGTGTAACGAAAACTTTAAAAAAGTCAAAACAGCCTAAACACAAAAACAACATTAAGGCCATCGTTACAAACATAACAAAAGAAATGGATGATTTGTGTCTTTAAATGCCAGCACATCCTTCGCATTTAAATGCAACATTCCTGAAAGAGGAGTTACTGTATTATATTTTACAAACACAAATTCTTGATTAAAATATTTTAGATACCATATTGTAAATTACATTTTCTTTTGAAATTTTATTTGGGGTTCCGCTGATCAACTTTTTTTTTTTTTAAAAAAACACTATAGGGTTCCAGACTCCCAAAAACTTAAAGAAGCACTAGCCTAAAATACTTGCGGCTTACAAACGACATTGTGCGCCCTCCATACCAAACTCTTTAAATCAAAACACGCAGACTTTCAGTAACGTACGACGAATCAAGAAAACCCAATCGGGACACGCAGGTATTTGCTAAAGGATCTCGACTCCGAGCACCGCTCTCAAAACCCGGGCCACGTTGCTCTTCCAGCATGGCTTTCTCGGTCAGCTGCAAATCAGCTGCAACTGTTTACGATCCACGCCTCCCACTGGCTTCCGGTGACGCGAAGAGTGACGCGGAGAAAGAAAAATGTAACGACGCCATTGCTCCTCCAACAGCCTTCATTTGACCTTTTAAAATAACATTTATTTTGTCCACTGTATAAAAACTATGCAGTATATTCACCAAAAACCTTATAGATTAACTCATCGCACTCTCTCCTTAAAAAATATCGGATTTAACCTATTGAAAGAACACCCAAAAGCCGTAAAGTCCAACATACCCACCTCCTTCGAGTTCCACCCTCCGCTCTCCCCGGCTCGCCCAGCCTGAAATGGGAATCTGAACTTCTTACAAAATGGCGCAGGCGAGCCCAACTCGGACATGCGCACTTCCTTTCGACGATATCCCCGGCTGCGAAGCTCCAAGCATGCGCAGTTATAGTCCGCGATCCTTATTTCCGTTTCAATGCAAGACGAAAGTCCAATCAGATCAGGAGGCCGGGCCTTTTCACTTTAGCGACACCAATGGCTATACTCGGGCGGTAAAATGTGGATGAGAACATGTAACCCAATCGCACCACAGAAAAGGGCGCTTTCGGAGAAGCGACCACCCAATTACAACGGGTCCTTTCTTTCGACCAATCAGAGATCCGTCTAGGCGACGGCGTTCTGCAGTACACCTCTGAGCGCTGAGAGCAATTTTTTTGCTCCAATGCAGTCTTTAGTCGTTCTCGACGAATCATAATTCCCTACAGTCAGCACGGCTGCGTTTTGTAGCCAATCGGGTTTCGAGGAAACATACCTTGGCTCAACAGCTTGTTATTTCGCTTATTGCTTTCCGATCCTGGCAAGTGAGGAGAAGTCGAATCTGAGAATGTAAGTAGGCTGATTTATATTTTACTAAAACAATATGTTTGGGAGAACTCCGACGCATTGATGCCGCAAGGAGACACTTGCGGGTAGGATGGGACGCAAGTGAAGGAAATCTGAAGTAGTTTGGGAGAACAGACGTTGAGACATTTGGAGGAATTGAATGGCAAGACGCATTCGGCATGTTGTAGGCTTGTAAATTCGCCTTTCGTTGTGGAGTCTTGATAAACAAAACGATAAGACGCTCCTTCTTGGGGAAAGAAGTGCGACGAGCGACGTAGGGACACCATATTTAACCTAAAGTCAGAATAGCAGGTTTCTAAATGGTGCCCCCGAACACTCCGGAGCATCTGGGCACTGTGCAACCTTCCCCTTTCCTCACAAATGAGGCACGGAAGGCAAGCGGACTCGCTTCTTCTCTCGAGAAGCGCCAAACAACCCTTCCTTTGGATGAAAGTTGCAACTTTGCTTTTTGAAAGGAGAAAGCCTGGAATGCGCCGAGGCACACCTCCGTGGCCGGGCTCACCACTGCCTGTTAAACTGACATGGTGCAGCAGGGAGGGAGGGAGGAGGGAGTGAGAGAGCGCAATGGCGACGTGACACAGACAGAACTGGGGAGAGAAGCGGGAAGCGGCACCGTAGTCTTTAAAAGTACATCTCCCGCCCGGCAGAAGCGACGTCTCTTAGTTGCTCTGCTTTCGTGTTATTTCCCGGGCTCGGATCTGTCGTGACCCCATGAGCATCGTATTCGGCCTTCCGCCGCCGAGTGCACGTCTCATTCCGAGGAAACCCTCATTTAGTGCTGGGCGATGCAGCACGATGCGATCGGTGTGTGTGTGTATATTTGTATATATATTTTTTACCGTGTTCTTGTTTAACTTTCAGAATTATAAATACGTCTGATCCCTCTCACTCACTCTTTCCTTATAATGTTTTTTTCCTTTTTCCAGAAATCGCACGGTTTCGAGCTGGAATCCCTCAAATAACCCTTAAAATGAAGGTGAGTAGTCTTTGTTTTTTCCCAGTTGGGATTTCTGATTTGATCGCTAAAACGTTGTACTTGCTTCGGTTTTCCTTCCTTGGAAACGCCGAATTTGTGCTGCCCTCTGCTCGGATGACAATGAGGTCTCTGGCGAGCGAGGGGAGGGAGCTGCGCAGAGGATGAGTGGGGGTGGCAGCTTCTCTGCTAAACTTTGGACTTGCCTTCTAAATCTGTCAATAGATGGCTTTTTATGAATCAAGAGAGTCTATCTTAAGCACTGCACAGACTCTTGGGTGACCACCTTTGCTAAATCGTGTACATCATTTACATAGCTGTCCTAAAAATATTGGGGACAGTCGCAGTTGATCTGTATGGTAGCACCCCACATAGAGAATTGTGACTTGTTTGATTCTGCTTGCAATTACTGGTGAAATTTGGGTCAGCTTTGCTTTGGGAGGGGGAATAGTGTACTTTGTTCAAAATTTCCTTTTACTTTTCATTCCATCTTCAGAGAGGTGTGTTAAACTCTGCTGTGCTTTTTAATATAACTGCATGTACTTGGGACTATTAAATCTGAGGTGTCCTTGCATGTCTGTTTCTTGATCACTTGGAAGCTCTTGCACACTTAAAATAGGGTGTGGAGTTGCAATTATAATAAAACATTTTGTGCTGCTTCTTTTTTTTCCATTTAGGCAGTGGATGAGCCTGCCTATCTTACAGTGGGAACCGATGTGAGTGCCAAGTACAGAGGAGCTTTTTGTGAGGCAAAGATTAAATCGGTGAAGAGGCATGTAAAAGTCAAGGTAAGAATGACTGTTTCTGCTTGGCAAGTGATCCTTGTTCGATGTAGCTGCTCTTGATAACCATTACATGAGAATTCTGTATTCATGTTTAGTTTGTGAGCTTATAGATACCACAAGTAATTTTCAAGAAATCGGTCCCCGGGATGCACAGTTGGGCAGATGAACACCTGAACTATTTGAATGTTTGATCTGTTAACATAGAAAGCTGAAATAGCTGCGTTCTCATGGAATGTATGCCTTGAATTTAGTTGAGGCCAAGATGTGTTGGTTGCATACACTACATGCTTAGAGTTGGGTACACCAAAGTTTGTTTCTGGAAAGTGAAATGTTATTTTCTCAGGGATACCAAGGTAGAGTGGTAGCTTTTTTCTCTATTTGTAGTCTATATGAGAGTAGTATTAACTTTTTTTTAAAACAATGGGCCTTGTGAGAGACAGCTAGACTTGGAGATGTTGAGGGAGGATCGGAACACATGTCATGTCAGCCGAATCTGCACTCCTGGTTGGTGGTGGTGACAGATGCCCTAGCAGCATTGTTCTAATCTTCGCCTCTTGGATAGGTTTGTGGGTGCCCTGTGACCCTGAAATATATTTGTAGGGTTTTACAATGCTATGTTAACATGTGATTGCATAATGCCAAATAAGCATAACTGTGATAGCTGTAAAGCAGTAGACATCTAGCTTGTTTCATCACAATGCATACCCCTGAAGTTGCTAACTCATTCATGATAATTTAGTGTCATTTATTAAGGTAAATATGAGTGGAGGGAAAGGATTTGGGGATTATGCATGGTAATTCCTGAAAGTGGACTTCAGACAGATTAAGATGATGAGTAAACTTAAACATACACAAATACAGAGAAAATGCTGGCAAAAATATCATAGAAGACATTCCAGCTAGGAAACAAATCGAGGGCCTTTATGCCATGATTTTACTTTTTTACTTCAGGCAGTTCAATTTTTGTCACTAACAAACAAAAGTGATACGTAACGCTTCACAAAAAAACAGGTCTTTTAAGGTAACTGAAACATACAATACATCGAACATCAGTATTAATGCAAAGTAAATAAAGCCTGCAAATGACCTTTTATCATCTTGTGAACTGTACATTTAACATTTATATCAAAACAAATGTAGCAGAAGCTACCCCTTCTGTTTATATTGTAATTTTAAAGGTAAAATCTTGCATATTTAGTTTCTTTTTTTTTTTTTTTAAATATCAGTTGAAACCTTAAATTTAAATGTTTCCCATTATGTAAATTGTCCTACAACTACAGATCAATTTTTAGTAATGTAATGAGGTTTTGTATTGTTAAGGTTTCCCTTCACCTGTTAGTTTGGGGAGGGGGGGTTCTCTTTCTAGCATACTCTATAGTTTTAACGCGTTTTAAATGTAAAAGTTTGAAGAAGCATAAGCATGGATCAAAATCTGCACAGAACTGTTTGATGCATTTAAATCAAAGTAGCCTTTTGCGCATTGACGGGTCATATTATGACCCACATTTTCTTAGTCCAGTTAAGTGTTGGGGTTTGTACTTCATTTTATACTCTGAACAGCAAAGAGTATACATATATGCACAATGTACCGATTGATTTTTAGAGTTTAAATTTAACACTTTATCACTGCTGTCATTGCCTTTTAAATCGTTTTCATCCATGTGTAATTCCGCCAATGTTTTCTTTTTAAGTCACAGCAATGGTAGCTGAGCACCTACAGTCAGGGTACCACGTCAATTTCCAAATTTAGAAAATGTTTAAATGTGTATTTATAATTTAAGTTGAACATTTCAAATGCTTCCAGTCACTGTCAGATTATGCCATGTGGTGATTAACAACGTAACATGATTCTTCATATTGTAGTCTTTTACTTGCACATCATTTCCAGGAGCAACCTTTTTATTTTTTGGTTCAGTAGCTTACGTTGTCATCAGTGGAACAGACAGCCTTGTTTCTCATCTTGTGAGAAAGAGTACCTTTTCGTTTTTTAAATATTTGCTCCTCTGAACAATCCTTCATTTGAATTGGTGGAGCTGTCTGGTGCCTGGCACTTCAATTTCTAAATTCATGTGGACAGAAGTGCTTGAAGGCAGAGCTGAATTTAAGGTGCAGGCAAATTTTGAATTCTCCTTATGCACAGACCAATTTAATCAAATGATAACATTAGATGTGTAGACAGTCTGCACTTTAGGGGACTGTAGGAATGTTGCAACGGAGAAGCTCAGGTGAAATTACTTGTGATTGGTCAGATATGTTGTGCGAGACGTTAATTTTACATTTATGTTAGTAACTTCTTTTGGTAGAGCAAATCTGTCATTCAGTGTCTCTACCTTAACAAGTTCGTCTGATTAGCAAAAAGTGCAATTTAAAGGAATACTTTAATCTAATATATATATATATGTGTGTGTGTGTGTGTGTATAATGTTACTTACCCCATGTAGTTTGTATTGATGGCCAAGAAAAAAAATAATCTCATGTTTTAATGCAGAATGATGATCAGTCCTCTACAACAGCAAATGATTTGAAAATGTCCATGACAAGGAAAAAATCTTATGTCACTCGTGTCACATAAACCACGTGTCAGTTATCCAGTCGTGTGCTCAAAATGAAGAGTTTTTTTGCTCACATATTGTTTAATACATACTTCTGGCAAAATCATCGTTGGGTCAAGAGCACTGTCTCCAGTTAACGCACGTTCATGGTCACATTCCTACTTTTATGTGCAATTGACTGAGATTTTTGCCTTCCTCACCTCTGCCATCAGCTGACTATATATATCAGTTCTTGCGTTAATAAGAATTTATAATTAAGCATGAATTTGTTTTCATTTGACCATTGACGCTGTTTTTTTCATTATTTAGTTACTTTCTCATTTACTCAGACGTAGGGATGAGTTGTTCATATGAGTAAACTGAAAAAAAATGGTCATGTTATTATTATATGTATAAGAAGTTATTTTTGATAATTTAAAGGATTCTTGCTGCTGTATTAATTTTCAGGTAAGGTAACTGGAGTGGCACAAAAGTTGATAGAAACTTCAGTTTTGGATGTAATATATGCATGCAAAATTTGGTTGACCTTATTCAAAGTATTCTCAAGTTATCGTGTTTATGTATATATATATATATATATATATATACACACAGGCATAATTCCAAAAATGATATTTTCAGACTCTGGGGAGGTCTAAAATGTAGAGATTCATCAAAATCTCGAGATTGAATTATTGGATGATTACAATATACGAGAAAGTAACAAAGGCACAAATGTATCTAAGTATTGTAAGGTTTTATACTTTATTGTTATCATTTTATAAGTGCATATATTATTTATTCTCATACCCACTTAATCCAGTAAGTGTGTGTGTGTAGCCAGAGCCTGTATAATCTGGATAGGGTTCTAGGTTGTTGCAGGGCCAGTTATACTAAGCTGCATGTCTTTGAGTATTTGGGTAGACACTAAAATACCCTGAAAAAAGCCTCTGCAGACTCGGTGAGAATGTAAAGATTTGATACTGACAGTGACCTGTAATGGATTTTAAACTTGGAGCTCTGGATCTGTAAGGCAGCAGTACTAACTGCTGTGTCCCCTAGTTACTGTGCCAAAAGGGTACTCTCTGTAAAGAGTGCAGTATAGCAATACATTGAATGAATTTAATATGGAAGTAGATAGTCTTTGAATTTTTAACCCAGATTTTAATAATTTTCTACAAAAACTTTTTCAACTTGAAACAAACATGAATTTCAGTTACTGATTTTATTGAGAGAAATAACCTTCATTTGCTTAAGTCGATCCACATAATTGCAGATTTTCGTTCAAATGCCAGGGTGAAAGGTACTAACTGAAAATTTGGGATTAATGCAAATTGCATGTTTACATTATGTGATGATCAGTGTGTGTTTTTTTTTTTTTTTTTAGCAGTGCATGTGCATTTAACATTTCTTTTCTTAATGGAACAATTGGTGTATGATGGTATTCCAATTTTCTCATGTTTATTGTGTTGCTAAAGTTAATTACCTAGTACTTTAAAAGTAGCTTTCTTTAATACTAGAATAATTCTGTTATTGTTATAATTATGATCTTATGGCAATAACTTAAATAAAAATCTTAAATAAAAAAAAGATGAGGAAAAGTATAACATAGAAGGATAGACATTTTTTTAAGAAGGAGACTGTTTTTTAACACAGTATGTTAAAGTACCAATGTGGGGGAAGCTTGTTTAGATTTAGTATTTTATAATAATCAGGGTAGAGTTGAGGATACAAAGACCAAAATGTATTAAGTTTAACCTGGTAGGGCAAATTTTGAGCAGGTATGGCAAAGTCTAAGGATGATAGACAGGAATGAGCTTTTAAGTGTGGAGACAGTCGAGGAGCAGTGGAGTCGATTTAAAAGGTTTTGCATATAATGCAGGACACAAATTTGGAAATATTGGTGTGTTAAACCACCCTGCAGTGGTTTAATATAGAGTAGGAAAAAAGAGCTGTATAAGGCATATAAGACTAATACCTCCTGTATTAATTGTAGAGTGTATGAGAGCCTGTGGGCAACCATTAAGAAGGATATTAGAGAAGCTAAAAGGCAGTTAGAGAGGAATATAGCAGATAAGGCAAAAGACAACCCAAACGTATTCTGTCCTAATTTAAGCCTCAAAATAACAGTAGAAGAGGGGAAGTGCATTAGGAATAATCAAGGGGAATTAAAAATTACAGCCAACAAAATAGCAGATGCTGTAAACTTGCCTTTTTTTTTTTTTTTGAGGTTTTCACATGTGAGAAAGTAGATAATCTGCCACCAGTAACGGGGACTACTGAGGAGGAAATGAGTGATTTGGAAATTGTAGATGGAGAGGTACTGTTTAGATAAAATAGTCTCAAATCAACACGACCAGATAATATTTATCAAGGAGGTTAGCAAATACCTCTATAAACTCTTGATACATATTTTAGGAAGTCCCTGCACACTGGGGAAATTCCAAAAGTCGAGTAAATGGCAATCATTATCCCGTGTTATAGAAAAGGTTGGTTGGGGAGATCCAAGCAACTGAAGGCCAGTAAGCTTAATGTGCATCACAGGTAAATTAGTGAAACGAATTATTAAGGAAAAGATTGAGCAACACATGGCAAGAACAGGGTTGTTAGTGGACAGTTGGCATTGGCTAAACAAGGGAGGCTAACCTGCTGGAATTCTACAAGGAGGCCAAAGGATACGATGAAAGTGGAGCATGTGATTTTATTTATTGTGACTGTCAGAACTTGATAAGGTGCCACTTGAGAGGTTTGGCATCACACTAAAAGAAATGGATGTTCAGGTAGTGCTGTGTTAGATGGGCACAAAATTGGCCATGTATAGAATGGTGTCCCTCATGGGTCAGTGCTGGGGCCTCTGCTATTTTTACTATATATAAATGACTTGCACAGGAATGTAATTAGCAAGCTGGTTAAGTTTGCAGATGATACCAAGCTTGATGGATTTAGAGATAATTTGGAATCTGTTGAAGCATTACAGTGGGACTTGAACAGCATCCAGTCTTAGGCAGGTTTGTGAAATTTGATAAATCAAGTTAATCAAGAATGCAGAGACAGAGCTGGAAACTTGTTAAGCATAAATTTCACTCAAACTTTAGGAAGTGTTTCTTCACACAGACAACCATACACACATTGGGGTGTGGGAGATATTGGAACTTTAAGACTAGAATTGATGTTAATTTGGGGCATTTAAGTGGATAGAAGTGTTGAGTTTTGTTGGACTGAATGGTCTGTTCCCATCTAGATTATTCTAATGTTCTAACTGATTTTTGTTTTATAGGAAACGAAGGTTACATTTTTGTTTTCAAGTCAGCACCCCGTATTTTGGTCATTTTCAGTATTGCAGTCAGCAAACTAGTCATGTTAACGCTATATAGTAGGTTGACTGTGGCGCAAACAGCTGGAGTAAGGATAATAGAAAGTTTCAGATTTTACCTTTGATCATTATTGTGCTACTGCTGATTGTATAATATTTACCTTTAGACTGTTGTGACAAAAGTAAGCATGTGTAGAACGGCATGTTCCTCTTGAACCCTCAAAACCACTAAGCTTTATTAAAAGGTGATTGTGTAGTAGGTGAATAATGAAAGTTTCTTGATTTTTTTTAAAAACACAAAAGGAGTCTGTTCATAGTATTTTGTGACCTGGTATTTTGAAAAGCTATTCTTTTATTTAGTATGGTTTAGCGTGGATTATTAGAGTGTTTGAAATTTGGGGAAAAAATGTATTTAAGTGAATTCCTGTTGACTTCCTTGTTTTAATAAAGACTTCTTGTTGGTGGGTATGTGTTCCTGATGCCATTTTCATTAGGCATAGTTTTTTAATTTTCTCTTCTAAAACAAAGTTATGTAATTTGACAATGGGTTTCTTTCCGCTACACTGATTCGCACTGCAGCTTTACCTCTTTAGAGAGATGGATCTAATGCCTGGCCTAGTGATTGTCTGTTAAGGGTTTGTATGTTCTCTCTTCGTCTACGTAGGTTTTGTCTGAGTATCGGTTTACACCCACAATCCAAACATATGTGAATTTTTACTGATGGGTGATTCTGAATTATTGTTGTATAAATCACTCTGGATATGTTCGTTATGTCTTGGGATGAATTAGTGTCCTGTTCAGGAGTGATCCCTGCCTTGCACCTGATGCTCTTTCTCACCGCAACTTGGAAAATCATGTTTAGCAATACATTGATTTACTTCATTAACTTTATTAATTCACTTTTATAATATGACTTGGATGCCATTTTAGGTAATGTTTAGGGCAGTGTTTCCCAACCTCGGTCCTGAGGACACACTGTAGCTGCAGGTTTTTGTTCATAACCAGCTTCTGTTTTTGTTGGACTCCTGGGATGTGTTATTTCTCAAGTTCTGTGTTTTGGGAACAATATAGAATTTAGAAACTAAGTTTAGTAAAAACTTATGCATATAAGTTAAAATAAGTTTTATTTATATATATATATATATATATATATATATATATATATATATATATATATATATATATATATATATATATATATATATATATATATATATATATATATATATATATATAATATAAAAATGTACCAAGCAGTTATATGGGAATAATGCTTTTTTTTTTTTTTTAACAATATTTCAATCTACTTTTCTAGGTGTTCTAATTGTTTGTTTAATCCATTATTTACTAATTAGTGGGTCTGAGGCTAAAGTACTTCGATCATTCCATATTTTTTGCCAGCTTGTCTGCTCTGCTCATTTTTAATTGTCATTAATAAGATGCAACCAAGGGGGAAAAGTGCACAGAGAAAGGGTAAAATATAATGAAATCAACAAAAGAGAGTTAAGCATTTAAATCTATAGCAAAAGCAGACATATTTCTAAATGTGATATAAATGTAATAATCATGCTGCTGTGCTTTTCTGAATGTAGAATAAAAGAAAAAATAATGTTGGCTAATTAAATTAGATCAGTGTTCTCAGGTATTGTTACTGATTTGCAATCTGGTTGGAACAAAAACCTGCAGCCACAAGGGGACCACCAGACCCAGGATGGGAAACATTGGTTTAGGCTCTATTAGAAAAGTTTTTTAATACCAGTTTATTTAGATTCTTTTTCTCTGAATTCATAATTTCTGTTCTCAAATGCAATTTTTAATATTAAAATTTGTAAAGTACAGCCTGCATTTAACAGAGCATTAATCATAAATTTCAAACAAGGCTGTAAATATTGGTTAAGATCATAAAACAATAATTTGCCAATAAATAACATTTTAAAGTTTCAAACAGTTTTTGTCTGTGTGTAAAATGGAAATCAATGAAATGTACATGCATTGGATTTCCAACAAAACTATTTCCAAAAATGAATTCATATGCAGGGTAAAATTCAAATAATTTTTTTTACCTATTTTTTTGCGTATAGTAATAGTGAATAATAATTTTAATGATATCCTAAAGCCACTTTCCCATGGGGTGTGATGGAGGATAAACAGCCCATTCAACACATTAGAAGGAGGCTTCAACATAAAAGCTCTGCTTTCTGCATTTGTTCCGTTGTGCTGATTGTGTAAATGGTATAGCAGTCTAGAATTAGCCTGACTAATGTAGAGAAAAAACTTGCATGCAGCACATTTACTTGTGTTTTTATAGTCGGATAAGCTTCTTTTTTTGTCTCCCTGTCCTACAACAAAAAAAAGCTAAAATGTCTAGTTTGTCTTACATTAACTTGTCTTACTTTTACTTTTGATTTTTAAAAACCAAGTGATGAAATTCTGCCTTTACAAACGCACACATTTAAAAAAAAAAAAAATTATATATATATTTATATATATATATATATATATATATATATATATATATATATATATATATATATATATAATGAATAAGCATGGATACATGTTTGACAATATACTGTGTTAAACTGGCATTCTATCCAGGGTTGGTTACTGCCCTTTGCCCAGTGTTTCCACAGTTTCCTCTGGCTTATCTTTACCCTGTGTTTGACCAAAAATAGAAGAAGAAAGTGGATGGATTGCTGAATTGGAAAATTATTTGCATCAGAGCACACATGAACAAGACTTAAATCACATGTAGCCTTTCTCTTAAATGTTTTAGTCCTGAAAGTATTGCCACTAAGTATACATCCAAAAAACAACCCTGTAGCTGAAAGTGCAATTGGAGGAAGTCTGTCTTTGTTTTGTATTACTGCTTACATGAACAGTGACGAGTACAGCACTCCATACTGTAGCACACACTGTGTGAGAAAGTTTCTTATCATACTTTCTGGTTAACGTATAAACATTTGTATCTGAAGTGCTCAACAGTCTGTTAACTTGAGCGCTCTATAAAACATCTTCAGCTTTACATATTTCTTTGTAGTTATCATGTACACATACAGATTATATCCAGTTGGTATGTACACAAAGCAGAGCCAGATGGACATTAATATATGTATTTCAAAAAACTGTAATAGATGTTTTAATCCCAACTCTCTTCAAAGCTGTACGCTTGTCCTCGGTTTCTGACACTCGCTGGTAAGAAGTGACCACTTTCAACCTTTTGTCTTTTGTGCGCTCTTAACCTGTGGTTCTCCTTGTAGATAGTGTTTTGCTGCACTGCAGAACAAGCTGGAAGAGGACCTAGAAAAAGAAATCATTCGTTGAGCTGAGAGGTAAAGCGTGCAAAGCTTGGATGGATGACTTTGAAAACGGGAGTTGAAGGATGTAGGGCTAGAAATCTCTGCCACTGTCCAGGCAACATTCCAAAGCACCCTTTTTATCAACAAATGAGGCATCATGATAAACCAATCACGTTATTTGTAAATTGCCTAAAGTAAATACAGCATCCTTTATCAACACACAGTGGCAGTGCAAATAGCCATACAAAAAAAAAATTACAATTCCAAGCATAAAAGAAAGACCAACACTGAGAGGTCTGAACAAAAGTTGCAAATGGGGTTGACAGCTTAAGGCACATTTTATTTTTCTTCCAAATGTCAATGCTCTGACTTTCTCCTTTTGACAGATTTACTGTTTGCAGTCCGTTGCGAAAGACAAAGCGTAAAGAAATGAGTATTACAGTAAGAGATGCGAGTACCTTTGGTGCATGGCCACTAAATTCACGATAGGCAAAGGGGTTTTATGATGGTGTACTGTATTGTCATCCTCGGGGCAACCTTCAGAATTAAAGTAGTCAACATAATATTAAGTGTTTTTAAAATCTCTTTAGAAGATAAATCTATGGATCTTCTACTCCCAACACTATCGTGTCAGTGAGTGCACTAAGCATTTCTGATCATTACTGTTCAGACAGGACAAAGCAGCAATAAAATCTCTGCAGGAAAGAGCAACCAATTTCAAAGAGTATGCCCTACTCGGACACGCTAAAATATTGGCAAAGTCTATATGGTAACCTAAACCTCAAAATTCATTGAGTCAATGATCAAGTTGGCCCAGAAAAAATAAAGAATGATGAAATTGTGAACCACATACTTGAACACCAGTGGGAATTAAGGGGAATATGTCTTCATGCATAGAATGTGAGAATTTACATTCTCTTTTGTTTTATTTTTAATAGGTATTTTTAAGGGGTGATAGTTCTACACAAGTAGTGCAAGATGACCAAGTGAAAGGACCCTTAAGGGTAAGTACTACCATATCATGGTCTTCTACCAAAAATATATAAATGTATATGTAGTAGTCATTAACATTCAGCATACACATTCTGGTTCCTTGTCACTTAACCGTACAAACTCTTGAAAATATATGAAATGTTAATAAGCAGCACCTTAATGGTTCTCTTGCTAGGCTAGTGTCCATCATATAAAAGTGTGCATTTCATCATTAACACTTTTTATTGGAAAAGGTCAGGTCTAAGATTTTAGTTCAGAGGTCTACTGAGGTGACCACCATGAAATCTTTGAGAAATTGCCTGAGCTGAAAGCCTTTTGTGTCCGGTAAAGTGCAACATTTTACATCCTGTGTGACAGCTGAAACATAAGAAATTTGGCAAAGGAGGGGAGACCATTCAGTCCATTAAACTGATTTTGTTTAGCTAATTGCTAAGCTGTCCCAATAAGTGGGCGATGTAGGTAAATATAGTCATGTGACAAAGTAATTACCCCCTGTCAGTTACAGGTTTTTGCATGCAGATATAACATACAGTCATCTAGTCTTTACAAGGTTTTAAAAATTGGTAGATTTAACTTCTTGTGAGAACAGATTTTTATTGTGGCAGTGATTGTTCAGCAAAACAAACAAACAAAAAAAAAATGCCAACATGGAGAAAGCATGCATGATGTGTAGAAGTTTGTACTCTCACCTCTCTTCAGTATCAACTAAGCAGGTAATCTGAGCAGGGTGCTGCTAATTGATTAACTGTTGGTTCCTTGATGTAAAAACAGAACCTTTGGTCTAGTTTAATCAGGTTTTGGTAACATCATGCTAAGTGCAAAAGGCACCAGCATGTTCACGACAAAAAAAAAAAGGTTACAGGATATATATCAAAACCTTAATCATTATCTCTGATATTTCTTATTGAAAAGTCGTATGGGACAAGGAAGAAAGGAATTTTTGGAGTGATTTGTGTGGGTTTTCAAAGCGATTGTACTTCCTGATTTACTGAAGTTTAGTTCTACATGTAATGGATGTCTGTCATCAGTTGAGATGATTTCCAGTTTTCTTTAACATTGCCCACTGTTCTACTAATTATACAAGTGTGTTTCCATGTTTATATGTTTCTTTGTTCCTTATTCATTATTATTAATCTTAGCTAATTTTAAGTTTTTTTTTTCTTTCCTTGTCACTTTGACGTCTTGTAAAGCATGGTGAGCTATATCCTGTGTATGAAAATGTGCTATAGAAATAAAATATTTTGTTCTTGTTGTGTCAAGGATGAGCGATATGTATACATACAGCAGTATTATTACACCCTCTGCTGTATAGAATATAGAAATGCATCAGAGTGGTCAATAGTGATTCAGGTTTTTTCTTTTTCCTTCATTTTCCAATTTAACTTCAAAGTGGTTTACTTTAAAATATAACTAACCTGTAACTATACTGATAATCTGGATTTATTTTGCGTGCATACAGTAAACTGGTGTGGCGTGGTAGTGCAGTACTAAGTGTAGCTGCCTCAAAATCCAGAGTCCTGCATTCAAATTCAGTACGTGGTTGTAGTAAGTATAGATTTTCGCACATTCTCCTTGTGTCTGTTTGGATTTCTTCAGGTACTCGCACATTCTCAGAGACATGCACGCTAGGTTAATTTGGCACTCTATATTGAAACTTTTGATCGTGCAAGTTTGGCCGTACTGTCCAGGGCAGTTTCCTGTTTTGCACCTAACATTGTCAGGATAGTCGTGGGGCTAAATAGGGTTTACTCTAAGAGCTGCAGCCCTGAATTTAACTGAACAGGTATGAGACTGTTATGTTGTACAGAAAGAAAAGTAAGTTCATTACAGTTTTCTCTCGACTTTTTGCTCTACCACTCTGTTACAATCATTTAGAGAGAGAAGAGTAATAAATGTAGTGGATTGTTATTGGGTGGTAGCAGAATTGTGATTGCATTTATTTACTGACTATGCTACCCATGCAAGGTATGTTGAAATCTAAGTAATCAACACAGACCACAGCATTAACATTTGCAATTTACCATCCATTTGAATTCATTTTCTACTGTATGGAGTAATAAAATGCATTACATTTGTTGTTTTAACCAATGGCACATCACAAACTTTTGTAGTAATAAAATGCATTATTACTCAAGCTTGTAATGCTCCATTGGTTGTATTTTATTACTTCTAATGTTTGATGTGCCATCTGTTGGAATGACAGAGATGTAGCAACCAGACATACACAGATAATTATCCTTCCGCTTTTTTTTTTCCTTTTCTTCCATTTAAGAAGAGTTGGCATTTTAGCTTAACTTTTTATTCCCATATTTAGTGAATACTAGTAAGGCCTCTGAGATGTGTTTTAGCTGTGGCTTAGGATCTGGAGTTTACCTCTTGGGTTGCGTTTCTCCTGACTATAAGCACTGAACTTGAATGTTATTTTGCAGGTTGGCGCAGCAGTGGAAGTGAAGAGTCCTGATGGCTCATGTCATGAAGGTGTTATCAGCAAGCTGACAGATGCTAGCTGGTATACTGTAGGTAAGTACAAGTCTATTCTCTTTTATATTTTGCTTTTGGTTTGCCTCGGTTAATTGTTAAGGTAAACGTTCTTGTGACTGCATTAATGGTGTTGTGTGTGTGTGTGTTTTTTTTTTGTTTAACTTTAGTACATTACACAACGTTGGGTTAAATGTAGTGCATCCTAGTGTAGGGGGAAGTATTTGGTTTTATGTGTCCTACAAGTTAAAACTATTCTTAGATGAAAACAAAATGGTTTACGTGCTTTCACTTTTCTTCTTTTATAGACATTTACTAATCATTGGAAACCTGATTTTTCAAATAAAATGTATAATTGCAATTAGATTTTAGAGCCCAAAAACCAGAAGTTCAAAACAAGTCAGTTTTTTTTTTTTGATATCTTAACAGCTACATACACACAAGTACTCTAGTAAGGTTTATAAAGTTATAACTCTTGGTGACAATTAAAAAACACATTTTCAGGGAGTGAGTTCAAATGTTATTTCAGTTTGTGCTCCAACTTGTTCATTTCACATGCAAGGTAGCGTTTAGGAGTCAGGGGTCATAGTAAATTATTTAGTTTAAATTGTTTTCCTTATGGTAGTAACTTTAGCTTGAAAGTTAGGTAAGACCCCGTGGTTGCTTATGGTCCTGCACTAATGTGCTGCCTGCCAATCACTTATATGAAATCCTGGGCCAGATGTGTTTTAGAATTAGAATTTTAGATTCCAGAACAGTATGAGCTAACAATATGTAACAGTATGGGGTGTTATAATTCTATTACCTCATTATGGGTTCTTTGAGACAACAAGCCATTTACTCAGAATATGAAACAGCCATGTGCTCACTGTTTAGGCTCCAAAATTCAAGAGGAAGAAAACTAAAATAGGTGGTGCACGTTGGATGTAGCATCCGCATACGTTCATACCCTACTCTATGTGGATCCACATTCATGGACATGGAATTGAAATTCATTGAGATGGGCTGTAAACATACCGTATATACTCACGGATAAGTTCTCCTGCGGATAAGTCAGGACATGATTTTAGTGAATAATTTCTGGTATTTTATAATGTCAGTCGTATAAGTCAAATGCGGAAAACTCACACTATTGATCCAAGAGATTATGATATGCTAATGCCCACCTGAGAGAGTAACCACAGAGCACACTGCCTTTTTTTTTTCTATGTGGGGGTGGCAATGCACAGTTTCAGCATGTGCTCTTAATCTCTCTCTCTCTCTCTCTCTCTCTCTCCCCTGTGTGACCACATGGTAATACCCAAACTATTCTGATAAAATGATTTGTGTTTTTTGTATCTCGCACCCTCATACACCTTTATCGTAAGAGCTTCCCTTATCTATGATGGAGCGTTCGATCAGAAGAAATTATGAAGCTGGTTTTAAATTAAACGTCTTTGAAGTAGCGAAAGAAATTGGTAACTGCGTTGCTGCAACAAAATTCGATGTGTCTGAGAAACTGATGTGAGATGTGAGCAAGCAAGAAGATATTTAAAAAAAAAAAATTAAATGTCGCATTTTTGAACAGGAGTATAAGTCGGAGTCTGATTTTATGATCTATTTTTTTGGGTTTCAAGACCCCACTTATATGTGAGTATATATGGTAATTGGGTGGTGTTATGCAGTGTTTTAAGATTTTAGACTTCTGGGCAGCATCGAGCAGTGAAGGAAGTGATCTTATCTAAGCAGTTAGCCTAATCCGAGCAGCACTTAATTTTTAAGCCATTCCTTTTTTTTAATTTTTTAAGTCATTCTTTTCATCATCATTTTGATTTTACTGTAATTTATCTTTTAAAAGGGAAATAGATATAGTTCCAAAGCTACCTAAACTTTTTTGTAAAGGAGACATGATGACCTAAAACTGTGCTATATTCATCTTTAAAGGTTTGTTTATATTCATACTAAATCACATTCACACATTATTGTTTAGCTGAGAAAAGAGACTGAGAGAATATTGAAGAAAATTTTAAATTTGAAGAGTCTTCCCTCTCACAAATGTAGTTCTAGTTGGGCTGTACTCTAAATGGAGTGTAGCTAGGAAAACTGCACAGATTATACGTCTGTTGCTTCCCTTTACTGAACTTTGAAGACCTGAACCAAATAACAGGAGGCACCTGCCATTTAACAATTCTAAGGATTTCATTGTATTATTTTTTAATTATTAAAGAAAGCACCAACTATAAAGAAACGACAGCTTCCATATTTTACTAACACATAAATAATGAAAATTAATCAAAAATTTAACAGCGGTTTTGCAGGATACTACAACTGTCCATGCATCCCTTGAAACCGCATTTTTATTTTTTCAAAGTAAGATCTCGGCACCGCCTGTTTATCCTCCTGTCAGCCCATATTTTTGTATGTCTTTGACTCTGTGTCCCATAACACATATAAAGGCTCAAAATATGTGACAAGTGGGTTTGTGCACCATCTGATATAAAGTTCAAATTTATTATCAGCTCATAGTTACAATAAAATCCTCACTTGAACATCTGACCACTGTCACTAATGTGTGTGTGTGTGTGTGTGTGTTTTTTTTTTAACTGCAAAAATGTATTTTTCTAAGTTTTGCAAAAATGTATTTTTCTAAGTTTTTGAATTATGGAGCCACAGATATGGAATTCTGGACCTTTATTACCATATATTTAAACATAACTGAATGCAGTTATTACAGAAGCAGCCTAAGAATGATAATGAACATTTGGTGATAGACTGTATAGATTGTAAAGACAGAGAGAATAGTGGTAGTGTTCTCGTTATATAGATTTACATTACATGTATCAATAAAGATATTGGAATTCAGATATAAAATTTAAAGCAATTGGTTTGCTATGCCATTTTAGATGCAGCACATGCCGTGCCCATTGCCTTTAGTTTAGGCGATGGCATTCTGTGACCCAGATTAATCTAGTGGGTATTACAAAAAAGATAGACGAGTGAACCATCTGCACAGACTGAGGTTAGACATGAAGTATTTTTTATGAATATTTCCCATATAATTATATTACAAGAACAAGCCAAAATGATCATTAGAACCAAGAAATGATACTAAACTCATGAGAATCATTGGGTTCTGACTGGACAAATAGACTGTGGTAGTTTTGTCATATAATGTCTAATAATAAGCTTTACTCCTGAACTGTTTGGTAATGTGAAGACAGTTTATACTTTTGTAACATGTGTACTGTAAAAGTAACTTATTTGTTTTTTTTTTCCTCACACACACACTCCCTTTTTTTTGTGTGTTATTTTTTTTTTTTTAGTGTTTGATGATGGAGACGAGAGGACGTTGAGGAGAACCTCCCTTTGCCTTAAAGGTGAACGACATTTTGCAGAAAGTGAGGTAGGCAATAAAAGTAAATACAAATACACAAAAAAGCAGTACTCAAATGTCTTTTTTTTCCCCCTAACAGTATATTTCTTTTTCTTTTTTTTTTGACCTATTTCTGTAAGACGCTGGATCAACTGCCATTAACTAACCCCGAGCACTTTGGCACCCCCGTCATCGCAAAAAAAGCAAACCGAGGAAGGCGGTCATCACTTCCAGTGTAGGATTTTATTTGTTGCATTTTTTTGATTTTTAATTAAAATGTTACTGCTTAAGGCTTTGTTACTTGGCTACAGTTTCTTTTAGAGAATGTGAATTGACTTTTTTGCTGTTTTTCCAAAGTATTCTTTTTAGCCTGATATTTTTGTTGAGCACACACTATAACGCAAAAAAAAAGATCCTATAGGTCCATTCATCTTTTGGAGTATTCATATTTTCTGCATATTTCATTAAAAAGGTGTTTCTTGTTTAACACTGGTAAATGTCTACATTTTTTTTTAGTTTTGTCGTTAATGGAAATGGGCAAAACTTATTTGATCTCATATTCTCTGATTTTTTTTTTAATTTATTTATTTATTTTTTGCAAATGTTGTAATGGATGGCATAGTGACATAGTGGTTAGTGTAGCTGCTTTACAGATCCATTATCATGGGTTTAATACCCACTCCTGATGTTGACGTGTGTGGAGATGTGTTAACATTTCTGTTCACATCCTTAGAGTTTTGAGTAATAATTGGCTATCCTGAGTTGATCCTATGAGAGTAGTGATGTGTGAGAGTGAACTGTTTTCTATTGAACTTGCGGCTGCCTGGGATTGGCTCCAGCTACCCTGCAAAAGTGAACAGAATAAAGGAGTTTAAAAATGTTGCGGTATGTTTTAGTTTGCACCAATACGTTAGGTTTAATATAAAGCTGAAAAAAAATCTCGGTGTTATTGTTGTACTTTTTAAAATTTTTACTATTAATACGCTGTTTCACACTAGCTGTATATTTGTTATATTTTATATTAGTACTGAGGATGACAAAGAAGAAGAATCCAGTGAAGAAGAAGATGAAGATAAAAGGCGTCTACATGACGACCTCCTTGGCAAAGTTGCCTGTGTACAGAGCAGCTCAGATACAACATCGTCATATCTTGCATTGGTATGGTTTCCGTGTCCATGAATATAATTAAAACTAAATATGATTTGCTGGTGCATCTTGCAAAGAAGGATCACTTTACAGAAAAAGTGTTTATGTACTGTTCAGTTAGCTATACAGAAAGAATTTTGTGGAATGTTGTAAAAAAAAAAAAAAATCACATTTGTGTTCTTTTAAATTTTTTAAGAGTTAAATGTTGTATTGCATACCATATCATTTTGGGTCTTTTGTGTACAATTTCCTTTCTAGAATAATGAATTCATTGAACTTCTGTCATCTTTGTAGGTGCTTTCACCAAGCTGTAGTGATGACTTGGCAATTAAAAAGGACCAATGTTTAGTGCGCTCATTTGCAGATTCCAAATTGTAAGTTTTTATTTTTATCAATTATACTAACTTGACACTTGTCAAACTTTTGTATAAGCAAAGGATAATATTACAGCACACCTATTATAGTTATTGAATCCATACTGGTTTCACTTTGGGCATTGATTATACATCCGGTATTAACGGTCAATTAACATTTAATGAACTGTACTACTAAAACATTGCCATTAACAATGTCTAATGAAATATGTTACTGTCACTTTTATATCATGGCTTTTAAAGGACTTTAAAAATGTTCTATAGCATGCAAACTGTTAATGTCTACTCACAATGGACTGAACTAAGCTGTTTATTTGCAAGGCTTGTATTACAACAGTAGATGTTAACCTGCATTTCAATTTATAATCAATACAGTAAACCTTACTAGGTAAAAACGTAAAGCACCGTTCTTGGTCTTCGATGTCAGCAGTTCATCTGTGACAACATGAAGTGTACTGAGATGTCATTTCATCTGACCAGTGAACAAGAAAGCAAATGGTTTTCAGAATATGTCAAAAATAGTTGTGTTTTTTTGTTATAAATAGAATTTTAAAAGTTTACGTTCATTAAACTCTACAGATTGTTTGCCGAGAGGTTATTTTGCTGACCTTTTTAATATATTTTAAAAACTTTTTAGTTACACTGTTGCAAGAAAAGATATCTTGGAGCTTGATGTGGAGAGCTTATTAAAGCCAGAATATTCATCTGAAAAAGGTAATTATGTGGAATCCTGCAGTGATTCATCTTATCCAGGTAAATTCTTAAAGCACTAACCCTCAATGCCTTTTATGTTCACAGGACTTCAGGAAACTATAAAGTTCTTGAACACTAAGGTCATTCCAGAAAGCTGGAAGATGGATATGAGTGAAATTCTTGAGTCATCCAGCAGTGAAGAGGAGGGTGGAGAAGGGGGAGCTAGTGATGAAGATGATGAGAAAGATGAAGAGGAGGAGGAAGAAGAGGAGGAAGAGGTAAAATGCTGTTGTGGAGATTTTTAATTGGCTATGCTGGAAAGGAATTTTGGTGTTGCGTTTTCACTTTTCTTGCACGTACTTTATAATACTGTGATTGGTTGAAAATTCTGACAGGAATTTTCAGTGAATTTTTACAATATGGGCATCTCTAAACACGATTTAATCTCTTGTTGTCAAAATATGTGAGTGTTAGATTGTGAGTATTGTGGAAAAAATGAATTCTACAACCTTGATGCAATATAGCAGAGACACTATCGTAGTAAGATACTCTAAGCCTATTGATTTTAATCACTTTTGCTTCAGTAAAGTGTGTGTGTGTGGATTTTTTTTCCCTTCCTCAGTTTCTTCCATTTGTTTCCACATAATAATAAAATAATGACTTGACGTGTTTTACAGCTCAATTCGTAGCTTTATGCCAGGGAAAGTCATGTGTTCTGCTTACCTGAATGTGCATGTTAAAGACGCCTGTGTTCTGAGATTTTAACATGGGAAGTCCACAACTTTAAACAGTACAATTAAAAAGGGAATTTTTTGGATTACTTTTTGTTTCTGTGTAAATTGTACTTGCATAATTTAAATACCACAAAATAGATTATTAAAGGTCAGTAGGAGTTTTCTTTGTGAAACGTGATTGCATTTCTGAGAATGATTTTATGATGTTTTGAATTTAAGGCGTTTATCGCTCTGGGTGCTTAGTCTGTGAGGTTTTCTGCACTGCTTATACACACAGGTTAGCATCAGGTTGTAAATGTTTTTTTTAAAGTTAGGAACAAAAGCATGCCTCTTGGTATTATGTAGAACGATTTGACTGCCAATTGATTTTATGGCTGTACAGAGTGGCTCCTGTTGTCTAAATTTCTCTTTTCATATAAGAGGCATTATAATTATTTCAGTCCTCAATTCGCAAACTTTTTTTTTCCTCATTCTCTCTCATGTGTGCATGAAAACATCAGTTTGATGGGGTGTTGGCCATCAGATCTGACTTAACAAAAATGGAGTAGAATTTGAAAGCTTAATGATCCAGGTTTAGAGTTTGTTTCGTCTGAAAACTATGCAATGTTATCTCTTTTTATCCCCTCAAAGCAAGATGTCTTCTGGTTTTACCAAACTATTTTGTGTCATGATTGAAGGGCATTTATGCTTACTATTAACTATAAAATAGAATGCTGTGGACGGACAGCCCCCTTACACAGACAGACACATAATGTCCAAAAGCACAAACGCTTATTACTTTTCTTCACTGTACAACACCCCAAAGTACTCGATTCAGACCCTTCTTTCCATCCTCCTCTCACAAGCTTGGTCTTCTTCCTCCCGAATCCGGCTCCTGGAATGGAGTGAGGCGGCCTCTTTTATAGTGCTACATGATGCTCTTCCAGCAGCACTTACTGGTGGGGTGGAAGTGCTGCCCTTGTACCCAGAAGCACTCCGGACGTACTTAGTTTCTGTTCTGGCAGTAATTCCTGTTGTGGTGGAAGTGCTGCAATCCAGGGCACTGTAGTTATCTTCTGGGTGACCCCTGGTAGAGGCCACGGGCTCCAACAGGGTTGCGCTTCCAAGCTCTGCCACCAGGTAACCCAGGACGGGTGCCCTCTCATGGCCCGGGGAAGGTATGGTGTCTCTCTCTTCTGGTCCTTCCCGGTGTCCCAGCTAGGTAGGGTCTCCAGCCATCCGCCACAATGCATAATACCCATCTATCCATTATCCAACCTGCTATCTCCTAACTACAGGGTCAAGGGGGATCTGCTAGAGCCAATCCCAGCCAACACAGAATGCAAGGCAAGAAACCAACCCTGGGCAGGATACCTGCTTACCGCAGGGCACACACACACTCACACCAAGCACAATTTCGGATCGCCAATGCACCTAACCTGCATGTCTTTGGACTGTGGGAGGAAACCGGAGTACCCGGAGGAAACCCACGCAAGCACGGGGAGAACATGCAAACTCTATGCAGGGAGGACCTGGAAAGCGAACCCAGAGCTCCGAACTGCGAGGCAGAAGCACTATCCACTGAGCCACCGCGTCGCCCAATGCATCATATGTTCTTAATTATTTCATTCACTTATAAAAACAAATAACTCTTGCTAAATACTTTTGTTCATTTGTATATTAAATTTCTTCTGAATTTTATTGATATCTCCAAATATGTAACTCGACCTTTTGCAGCTAGCTCTTTGAATTATGTTAGCTTCCATCTGTATTAAGTAGACTCAACGCACTTCAATGAGTAAGGTGAATTAGCTTTTTCTTTACATTTAAACGTTTTTGTAATTATTATGTATTTGTTAGAAAGCAGTTTTTAAGTTGGTGACGCACAAAAAAAGTAGCTGTTTCAAATTACTCAGTTTTATATCTTGAACATCGTCTATCCCTCCTGAGACGTGAAGCCTGGCCTCCTTATTGTCAGGCAGCAGTGCTATCGCCACACAGGTGCTTAGCAAACACAAATAGGAATATACAACATTTCACACCTTTTGAGTTAATCCAAATCGTTTTATCTCACTATTTGTTAGCATTTGCAAGTTTCTTTGTGACATCAACATAACTTCCATTATGTAATGATCCAAATCCTGTATTCAGATATCACTTTGATCAAAACAGTGTGTTAATAAATAAAGCCGTACTTGCTCTAAGAGAGTGTTTCTGCACTACATACTGTACAGTGTTGTTCAGTAAGCAGGTAATGTGCCTTGAACTTGTGCAGAAATGTTAAGTTAGCCGCAATTTGGGCGTCCTGTTTAAAGATGAAGTTGGAAAGAAATAGTGTCACCCAGTCTGCTTGATTAAGTTGACATGCCATTTTTGTTTTTTATTAGTGAATTAATGAAATGGAGTTCAAATTACTAACACTAATAAGCTAATGTGATTGCTATTGTTATTGTGTCTGCACAACATATTAAATAATGTTTGTAATTCAGAAAGTTGATCAGAATCATTACATTTTTATCTTACAAACATGCATTCATTTACGTGCCCTGAATTATTTTATAGCATGTATACACATTAGGGTCCTGCATAAGACTTGCCAGTCTTATCTACTCCATTTTTTAATTGGCATCTGAGTGGGGGTAAAGGGGTTTGACTGAAGAGGAAGTACAGGACAGAGTGAGGCCTACAGTAGGGATGCTAACAATTAAGTAGTGATTAACGTATTTGTCGGGTTAAGCAACTAACATCTTATCAGTTGTACACATAATTTTGCATTAGATAATTTTAATTACTCCGATATGCCTTTTATACAGACTCATTTTGCGAACGTCAGTCAGACATCGTCAAACCCACAATATCCTAACACTGGGTCATGGGGGTCTACTGGAGACAATCCCAGCCAGCACAGGGTACAAGGCAGGAACAAATCCCAGGCAGGGCGCCAGCCCACAGCAGGGCACAAACACACACCCCCACACACTAGAGATCGCCAGTGCACCTTACCTGCATGTCTTTGGACTGTAAAATGAAACCCGGAAGAAACCCACGCAGACACTGGGAGAACATGCAGACTCCACGCAGGGAGGACCAGGGAAGCGAACCTAGGTCTCAGGTGAGGCAGCAGCGCCACCACTGCACCACCGTGCTGCCATTTTGAAAACGTTTGTTCATGTAAACATACCTGTGAAGGCATTACTTAAGCTACGTCAGGTTGTTTCACATCTGGGATTCAAGTAGATGTCATTAGTGACAATGACGTGTGCCAAGCATAGCTCTGTTTAGGAGTCTTTTGAGTATAAAAGGTGACAGGGTTTCCTGGAAACTGTGTAATATTGATCCTGAAACGGTTTGTTACCACATGTAAAACAAGTCTGTTCCTCGTGACAGAGGAAGTGATACAAAAGGTGTTTTGCGGTAGTTTAAAATAGCACAGTACATGCAGCTAGTCAGTTATCTAGAGGCAGTGCCACCAGCTGTATTTATAAAAAAAAAAAAAAGTTAGTGAGAAGATGCAAGAGCTGAATGCTTGCTTAACACGGCAAATAATTCTGCATTCCCATGTTATGGAAATTTTTGAAACGTTTTTCTTAAATGTTCCTCACCCACTTTGAGGTCATGTGCTCTCCAGTTGGGATTTTGGGAGAAATACAAGGCTGTTTGTGTGTGTTTTTTTTTTTGTAGATTGAATAGTAAATAATTGAGGATTGTTTTTATTATTATTTTGTGAAAATTAAAAGCAAACTAATGGATGACATTTGTGTTGCAAAGCGTGAAGAGAACTCGATAACGTCATTTTTCTGTCTGGCTTGTGGTTTTTTTTTGTTTATTAGAAGTTACTTCTTTGAAGGGTGTTGACCTCAAGCTGAATGCAGCATAAGCTTGCTGTTAATTTGCAGCATGGTGCAAGCTGATAACTGTGAGGTGTATGAAAAATGTGCCATAACATAAATGAAGACTAATGGATGAAATCTGTGGTAGTACAGACACAAAATTAGCCAGCCAGAAAACTGGCAGATTCAGTGGAGCTCAACTGCTGACATTTAGACATGTAGACTTGCATGCAAAGTGGCTGCATGAGTTTATTATAGTGCACGAAGCACTTCTTGTTCCTAATCATCTTTTCCCACTTCTTTTGTCGTGTCAATGTTTTATAGGTTTCGCTGTGATTCTTACGGTTACGTGCACTGTGGTTACTAATTTGCCATCCCTATGAAGTGGAACTTGGAAGCATTTCTCATTGGTGTTGTGCAGCTTGCAGTCAGTGATGTTTTTAGCATACAGCATTGCTATGGCAAGAGCCTAATTGAATATACTTGGAATACTGGCAGTATGACAGGCTGTGCACGTGACTAACTCCCAATTACATCCATATGTCCCAGGTCCTAAAACAAATGCATGAAGTGCCTTTTTGAACTGTAAAGAGATGATTTGTGACTTGTTTTCACTTAAAATCCTTATAACTCATAAATGAACTTTTTTCTGGGGAAGTGTATCCTTCCATTATTTCCTTGCGTGATTAGTAAGCAGGGCATCTCTTTTTATCAATTATTGGCTATTAATCGGTTAGATTTGGTTGATTTTTCTGTTATGAATTGTGATCAAAATTTACACCCTTAGTCCATACACTTGACTGATTGATTGATGGGTCTTGCCAAAAATACTGAAAGTCTCTTTATTTCAGTATTTGAAATTCCACCCTCGGTCAGTGAATCCTTGTTGCTGAAAGTTGAGAAAACCTTGGACGTCTTAACTGCCATTTGCAGTCACGTGGTCACTGGACATGGGCTCCTTTTGCACTGCGCTGTCTCCTGAATGTTGAGTTGTATATGGTTAGCACTGGGCTCCTATGTGATATGAGTGCTGTCAAAGGTTATACTTTTATTAGTTCCCATTGTGTATTTTTTTTTTATTCAACTTGTGTAGGTGGGAGAGGAAATGAAAAGATTAAAGACATGTTAATGATATTGATGCAACCAGGGCTGTGGAGTCGGAGACAATTTTGCGTACCAGGAGTCAGGGTTGGAGTTGGCAAAAATGGACTGACTCCTAATAAATTTAAATTGTAACGGGGGGGAAACACAGCAAGTTCAAATGTCCCATTTCACAAACAATAGTCCTAATTAATATCTGATGTAAGAATAAAGCCCAGTGCATAGTTGTGTTCACACATACTAGTGTGACGTTCAGCTGAGCGATTATACAACCTGACGTTCACATATTGTAATCTGGATTATGGTACATTACAAAAAGTGTTTTCATTTTATTTCATATATAATGTGTTCAACAGGTTTATTTGAGTGTAAACAAGTGTAGTGATGTAGGTGGAGGTGTGTGCTATGGGCTGATGTGTGTTCAGGGGTTTCTTGCCTTTTGTTTAAACTGGCCAATATGGTAGAGAGTCGGCTTCCTAGCCAGTAGTTCTGTGGTTAAATGATGTGGATGTTGTCTTCCTTTAATCAACATGGAAAATACATTAGCATATTGAATACAGAGGAGTCGGAGTCAGAAGTACCAGAAACTAAGGAGTCATTGGCGGAGTCGAAGGTTTTATCTACCAACTCCACAGCCTTGCTTGCAACATTATAGGCCATTTAGTTAAGTACTTTGACCACATATTTATGTATTAAACACACTGCTGGAAAATGATACAAAAAATGTTAAATACAGTATAGCAAAATGGAGTATGTTCTAAAGTTAATCATTGGCCTATTTTGCTCTCCTAGTCACCGTTTCCTTTTTTCACTACTTGCATGTGACGTTCGTTTTTCACACCCTTTTAAATAAGGCTTAAAGCTTTTGAATATTACCCACTTTCATCTTTTTGTAGACTGATCCCGTTCAGTTTCCTTTTATTAACACTGAAATTCTATATCCTGCTGTAAAACGGTGTGAGAATGTGGTGGCCTCACATTGCCATGGTAGGTGGAAAGGTTGTAGGTGCGGAGCAACAATGGGCCTTATTCTTCCTGTGCCGAGTGCCGCCACTGAAGGGATTGTGCATATGGCTTCCGACCGTGTTGCCATGGCAACATTCTGTTGGCTTTCTTTGGGAGCATGCTCAAAACAGAGGAGGCCTGAGCCACTGCTTGGCTACATGCCTCTGGTTTGCTGCCAGTTGTCTCTTCAAAGACTGGGAGAGTAGTCTATGTGCTTCCGTGCTTGTTTCATTTACTTCGTGTGGATGTGTAGTGGAGGAGAGGGAGTTCTTCTGCATTTAAAAACTGCAGGCTGCAATGTAGTTTCTCAATATCCATTTTCTGACAGATCATCTTATATCGTATTTTAGAATGAATTGGGTTTTCTTAATTTAGCCCAGGGTCTGCACTCTGGCATATTATGAGGTTATATTTTCCAGTCAGCTGGATTGTTAGAAGTTTTGTGAAAGGAATGGAGTAACACAGTTGTTAGCTTGTTTGTTTTAAATGATTACTTGTCAGACTCTGCTTTTATGTCCTAAACCAGCTTGGCAAGTGAGGTTAACTGAACGATATTGAGTGAATAACACTTAGTTACTTGATTCATGTTAATCTGGCATAGCTGACTGCTGCTTAGATGAGCTGGTGAAGAAGGTGTGGCTTACACAAGAAAAATTCTGGATTGGCGGAAGCTGCTGTGTGATGGGTGTTGCCAGTGATGGTCAGCATGTTAATATGCAGCAGTGAGCGCTGCTGGTGATGTACTTCTGTAGACTGTTTTAGATTACCAACCGCCTTTAAAAGATTGGTGTAGCCTTAGTTAGACACGGTACTAATCCACTGGACATAATGGATCACACTCGGAAGGCTGAAATTGAAAGAGCCTGAATGGTTGGCTGCAAAGCAGCTTTTTTTCTTTTTTTTTTTCATTTATTTACCACGAATCAGTTCATCTTTGTTTTACTGTTCTGGACCTTTCTAAGTGTCTTAGGGAAGCAATGCATGGTTTTTGTTATCATTTTTGAATTCTGCAGCTTTTGTGGAGTCTACCCGGTTTGTTGTCTTATGAGTCCTTCATTTCCTAGAACGACAAGAAGAGTTAACGTGTCTGTGGCAACCTTTGATTGGTCAGTGAGTGGAAATGTGATTAAAAGCTGGATGATATTTGCAGGGAAAGCATTGAAAGGGGGAGTGTCTGAAGGCAGATTCTTTGTCAAATGGAGTGTGGTTTAGAGAGTATTACTATATTTAACGGACCTTTACTAGCAGTGTGAGACATCAGCTTATTTACGATAACTTGAGTAGTGAACAGTACATCATTTTTCAAATGTATCCTTTAAAAAATGTTTATATGTGCTTGCATAGTAGGGAGGGGGTGGCACATTTGTGTATTTTTGATGTAGATTAGATATTCTTTATTAATATCCAAGGGAAAATTAAAAATGTCTTTGTTCTAAACAAGCCCTCAACTAGTTGCATCATCAATATGACAAGTTTGATTGCTGGATTCCTTCAAATCGGCAAATATATCTAAAAATGGCATTGCACAAATTAAAATATTTTACCTATTCTTGATTAACTTGGCTGCTAAGCTAGACCTGCCCTTTTCAACCATTAATTTTATGCCCAATGGTAACAGAAGATGTTACATTTTCTTAAGATATTCATAGAATTAAGATACATTTACGGTTATTATTGTAGTCATCTAAGAGGAAAGCGCATCAAGATTTAAGTAAATATTCTTCTAATTTCAGTGCTGTGAAAAAATGCTATTTGCTATTTGCATATTATCCTCCTGCAGACAGGTGCTTTGTTGCTACAGTCACCTCCCAGCTCTTTCTCTCAAGTATGTTTCCTTACAGACTGGGTGTGATCTCAGACTGGCAGTCAGTGTTGGTACGTGAGATTAGTGCAATATGAGAGCGGGCATTACTGTGCAATTAAATTGCTCATTGTCTTGTTAAAAAATGTTTCATTTTTGAGTGCTTTGAGAATATTACTGCAAGATGCTTTGAAATGATTATCCATAGGTAACATTCCAGATTTAACTCTTGTTTTTAACAGCCAGAGGAAGAGCCTGACCCAGAAGAAAAAGACAATTTCCTTCAACAGCTGTATAAATTTATGGAGGATAGAGGTAAGTTCAGAGATTATATACTGTGTGTGTGTGTGTGTGTGTGTGTGTGTGTGTGTGTGTGTGTTACTTTACATTTCCCAATGTCTTTAATTTCAAAATTCTAAAAAGTACCTTCTAATAATTTTGAGAGGGTAGGAAAATTTTAACCCGTTACAGTAGGAGTTACGTTTGGGATAGAGGGAACAGGATCAAAAAGTGATGGGAATCTGAAGTACAGTTTTGAGTGAAATACATTAAGCCTTGACAGTACTGTACACTTTATTTATTTATTTTACAATATGTAAAATCCACATTAATTTTGTAGCACTCTCTGATAGGTTTCTTTGATAAGACTAGATTTGATTTTCTACATACTTTGTCCAGGCACTATTTTCTTTAAAAATAATCATGTATGTCTGTTTAGTAAAGTTGGAAGCCATTTTACACAAGGGTTAGAAGACGCTTGACTATTAAGTTGATATATGCTTTCTCATTATTTTAAGATTATTTTTTTCTGATGAATTATAATAATTTGTATGGTATATTTATGTTTTTGTTCCATTACTCACTATTCTGATTCAACAATTAACCTTCATCCCTTTGTCTCAAAACACCAGCACTTCTTTCAGAAATAAGAACTTACAAAATATCATCATTGTTTATGGAATTATGACAAATGAATGTTTTCTCTGTTTTCTATTGCATAGGAACTCCAATAAATAAACCTCCAGTTCTAGGCTACAAAGATCTGAATCTCTTCAAACTTTTTCGATTGGTATACCACCAAGGTGGCTGTGACAATGTAAGTGTAACCTACTTGAATTCAGGATTTCCCAGTACTAATCAGTGTTCTATTCCGTACTAGATAAGTGGTAGCAAATTAATTTACTGACATAAAAAGAAATTTTTAGCGAAAAATTATTTCATATTTACATTCAAATGAACTCTCAAAACCATAGCATTTAATCCAAAGAACAGCAAAATCGGCTCAGAAGGGCTAGTCAACAATTAATGCAGAATGATAATTGTAACATGACATTTAATATTATTTAAAATCATTTGTCCGTGAAGACAAGTTGAAGTTGTTTCTTGACTCCAATGCCTATGTTGACACAGGGCATTGCTGGATTTTGGTGCACAAGATTTTGAATCTTAGGCCATATCACAGTACACATATATAAAATAGTCTTTGATTCTCATGGTAGCATAATAAGAAAGAGCTACAATCCGATCAAATAATTGGACAAGCTCCTAAAATCTATTTGCGTAGCTCTAAGTTATCACATATTGACACATCTACATATGTGGCAGCATGTTTTATAATACAGTAAAACCTTAGATTGTGAGTAGCTTGGTCTACGAGTGTTTTGCAAGACAAGCAAAAATTTGTAATAAATTTGAACTTGATAAACAAGCGAGGTTTTGCAGTACGAGTAGTACATATATGCTTTGCCTGCTGAGTGTCATGTGATCACAACTGAGTCGATGGTGGTTCTCTCTCAATTGCTGCGGGATTGTGGGTAATCATCTCCCATGCTCTGTCTGAGTCGGTGGGCCTCATTCGTATAGTCAACATCCATATGAGTGTATACTGTTTACTATAGCATTGTGATCACGTGTGTGAGAGTAAATCATTTTTTTTAATTTTGTGTGCGAGCGATGAATCTGTTTAATGACGATGCAATGTCACATTTCCGCAAAATCCTCAAAAGGAGGCAAAAGCAACTGTCATTGGAGAGGTTCCTTGTTAAAGTCACAAAAAAAGAAAAAGATTCCAGTGAGCCAATGATAGCAGTGATTGTGTTAGTTATAGTGAAAGTCATTCTACACAATAACCCTCCTCCTCCTCCTCTCTCTCTCTCTCGTCTTCCTCACACCAGCCACAATTCTTTTCAAAGATAAAAGTGCTGCTTAATTTGTTTTATGTTTTTTTACTTTATTTTTTGCGTTAATCATTTTTACATGAATATTTTTGGGTTGTGGAATGGATCATCAGAGTTTCCATTATTTCTTATGGGGAAATTCTCTTTGATATACGAGTGCTTTGGATTACACGTTTCCAGAATGAATTATGCTCACAAACCAAGGCACCACTGTATTAGGCAAGAGGTGCAATGCTTGCTTGGTAAACCTGAAAGTGCAGCCTCAAACTACTTTAAATAGATGCTTACCACCACATGTGCTTGTTCCTAAAATTTTGAGAGTACATTGCACAGGGCACAGTACTGCCAGGTATGACAGTTGATTTAACATCTTGTAAGTAAATGTTAGGATTCTTGGCTGAAGGTAAGCTATTAGCACAGCTTGGATACAAGTCAGTAGCTCTTGCTTTAAAAGTAAAACATTAAGACTCCTTGCCACTTCTTCAATAATATTTGTATCTAAAAGCACACTAACACAACCTTGCATTTGTTGCTTTTTTACGGACATTTTCCATTCGTTTATGTGCTGCTATTTTCACTTTTTCAGTGCTTAGGTTAGCTCATCATAATGAAAGGCTCTCATAAATGCTTATAAAAGTAAGTAATTCAGCTGCACTCTCCTTGGGCCTCACTCAGCTCTTCAATGTAGCGATGAAATGTAATAGCAGTTTTTACCTCTCTAATTTCTTAGACATGTATAGCCTCAACAATATAATACATGTGTACAATTCCTCTGCTCTAGATGTTTGCCGTTTTTAGAAACTCATGCCTGCTTTCATTGCTGGTTTACTTTACATGATATTGGTTTACCTCGGCTACTGAGCTGTGGTAATCTTTTAGTTAAAATGATACTCGGTGTTTAATTGGTTTCAATTTTATTTTTTTAACTTTTTTGCTTGATTCTTAATTCTTTACTTTATAATTTGTTTTGCAGATTGATAGTGGAGCTGTGTGGAAGCAGATCTACATGGACCTTGGCATTCCAATTCTCAACTCTGCAGCATCATACAATGTTAAGACTGCGTACAGGAAGTAAGTAGTTCTTGTTTGACTAATGTAGCATGGAGTTATTAATCAATGGCAACAGGTGGATTGCTAATTTGAAGATTTGCAGTTTTTATTGAAGCTTGCTGGCCAAGACATCATCATAACTTCACATTTTCCAGTGTCTGTACAGAGTTCTGGTCTGTAGCATGCAAACGGTCAAATGGCACACTTGCTATGCAAGTAGATATCAGTAGCCTACTAAGCTAAACGGGCAGCTGCATGCATATCGGATAGAACGTTAAGCATTTTGCAGTGAAGGGTACTCATGAGTATTTGAAGTAAAAATGTGCTACTTATGGCAATATCATTTAAGGTGTCTTCTTTTTTCAGGGAACTTGTTGTGGACGTAAATCGCACTCCATGCTTGGTCAGTGCATACCTGCTTACTGCTTGGTGATGGAACCTGTGCACCATCCCTTACTCGCCCCACATGTATCTGCGATTAAATAGTCTTTGTTTCCCTTCTTTCCTAGGTACCTTTATGGCTTTGAAGAATATTGTAGATCAGCAAGCATCCAGTTTAGAACTATCCACCATAATAATCCTAAACCTCAAGTGGTTATAGAAAAAGAAGTTAAAGAGGAGAAAAAAGAGCAAGTTACTGATCAAGCAGTTGCATCTGCTACCGAAGATGAAGAGTGTGAGGAAGAAGAAAAGCAAGAGGCAGATGAGGATGAGCCTGTAGCTCAACTTGAGAAAACCCAGGAAGCAGAGGATGAGGAGGTGGAGGAGGAGGATGACGATGACGAAGAAGATGAAGAGGAAGATCACGATTCCGGTAGCGATTCTGAGAGTGAAATAGATCAAAAAGAGATTCATTCTCCAAGGGTAAGTGACAACCATGCCTGCTGGCCTACAAATTAAACACAGCAAGGATGTGTTTAGTTTGTTTAACATGGGAAATGTGTTTCAAGCTCTAAAGGTATAGTTTGCCTACATTGTCAAATCTATTACTAAAATGATGATACATTCATTTTTTTCTTAGAATGACCAATTTTAATGGCCTGCAGTGGGCTGGCGCCCTGCCTGGGATTTGTTTCTTGCCTTGTGCCCTGTCTTGGCTGGGATTGGCTCCAGCAGACCCCCGTGACCCTGTAGTTGGAATATGGCGGGTGGGATAATGGATGGATGGATTCTTGATGGCACTCCTTTCCACTTGATAAATCACATGTATTTCTCGTTGGAATTTGAAGAGAAATATTAATTTGATATGCAGTTAAAAGCCATTTGTTTTCTTTTTTGTAAAAATAAATGGATTTTGTGAGCGTTTTGTTACTAAAAACTATAGCACATCTATAAAATGTCTCCTCAAGCTAAACTGACTTTATTTTGTATAAAGAAGAGTGTTGAGAGATGGCTGTGGGAATCGCCAGGGACTCCATGATATGATATTATGCTATTACTTGGGTTACAGTATACAAACAGTGTTTTTGCAATTGGTGTATTGCAGATCATTTTTTTAATACTTTATTCCCCTTTTACTTGATTAAAGTTACATTTGAAATTTCATCCCTATAGGATTAAAAAAAAAATAAAATAAATTTAAGGATCTTTGAATTCCTACAGTAAAACTGGGAAGACTTGGTTATGGTCCATATACACTTGGGTTCAGTATCTGAATTTAGCTCAGTATAAGCCATTGCCATTGTGCAGTATGTCCTTATGTTTGTTGTAGGGCTGTCATCCAGTAATTGAAAATATAATGTTTGATATGAAAAATATTTTTAATACAGTGAACCCTTGACTTACGAACTCAATTTGTTCGCGAGGGCTGGTAGTAACTCAAGACTATTTTTCCCCATAAGAAATAATGGAAATACCCATAATGCGTTCCGAACCTTCCACAGCAACACTTACTTAACCTTTTCATAATAAAAGTGTTGCATAATGTGCATAATTTACCGAAAACACCAATACTTTTTCAAATGTACTAACCAAAAAGTTATAAAAAGTGCTTAGCCTACTAGAAACAACAATTTCATACTGTACTCACCATTTTAAGTTGACATCTTTGGCTTGCAGGAAGGGAGGAGGAGGAGAATGAAATGGAAGGTGGTTATTGTTTGGAAGAAGCTTCCTTATACTAATCTTTTCTTGTAAAATTGTCGAGATGGTGGATTTTGACATGCTGTACATATTAGCGAGATCGGTCACATGAACGCCACTCTCATATTTCCACACAATTTCCTTCTTCATTTTGATTGTGATCGCTTTCTTTACCTTCATTACCTTCTTTTCCTTTCTTAGCAATTATCAAAATAAATTATATAAATCGCTGCACTGACCGAAATTACATCCACAAACACCTGTATCTGGGTTCCGACTAACACTTACGAACGCTCTCGGCTGTTTGTTTACAATCACACAAGCAGATACACGTGACCGCATTTGGGTTATAATGCAAGACGTTGGTTGTAAACCAAGTTGTTCGCATGCCAGGCCGGTTGTAAATCAAAGGTCGACTACAAGAGGCTCCAGAACCCCCATCCCGCGATCCTAGGCTGGATTAAGTGGGTTAGGAAACGACATGATTTTACAGATGCATGTAATTATTACAACATGCAGTTATATTGCATCCTGGGTACTCCCTGCGTAGAAGCGCTTTGAGTAGTGAGAAAAGTGCTATATAAATTTAAAGTATTATTAGTATTATTTTGGTATTGCATTTTCCATGGGATGGACTTTATGCCCTGTCCAGGGGTTATTCTTGCCTTGTGCTCTATGCTTTGATTGGATAGGCTCCATCTTCTCCTTGACCCTGCCATATTTGTGTGGGTTAAGAAAATGGATGGATGAATTTTAATGTGCTACATTTCATTTCTTGAAAAAAAATTACAGATAACAGATAATTACAGATAGTCTGACATACATAATTTTGATTTTATAGTGAATTTCTGGAAAGTGACTATATAATCTGCTTACACTATGAGTTCTCTTCTGTTTTTGGTCTCCTAATGTTAACTGGTATGTAAAGCTCTAATCTGCATGAAAATGTATTCAGTATAATGCAAATAAAACAGAAGGGATGGGCACTATAAACTACTTTTATTTTTGGCTATCCTTTTGTGGTACTTTCCTAAAAACACACACACATTTGGTACAGAGTTAGTTTGCTGAAGGACTGTTGGCAGATCATTTCCTGCCCAGGGCGGTGAACCAACTTGCTCTTTCTCAGTGGAAGGTTTTCCAGTAGAGGTTTGTGTGTGACTGATTTCACTGTGCTTCCTTTTTGTGCTCCAGCATTTGTTGTGACATGCTGAAGTATTTTTTTTTTTTCCCCTACTTCTTTTCTAACCACCATGAAGAATGTGTTTTGAAACGTGTTGTAAACAAGTTAAATAAATGATGTTTTTGTTTCCTTCATCTTTGTGTTGTCAGAGGGGCTTCCTTTGTAGAGGTCAAAGAGCTCTGTGAGGTGAACAAAGATGTTGTGCCGTATTTACTGTCTACCTTGTAGTTGATTGTTGACGACAGGTGGAGTTAACTTTTTTTACTGGCTTTTTCCAGATCATCTGGTTTGTTTGTTTGCAATTCAGAGTGGCAGTGAAAATGAAGAAAAGGCAGTTGGGGGATTTTTGATTCTGCAGCAGCATTTGTTTGAATTTTAATTTTTTTTTTTTTTTTAAACTACATTCTTTTTCAAGAACCTGTTGCCTGTTTATTTTTTAAGGCAAGAGTTGCATGTTTTGGCAAAGATGAAGGGTTATTTTTTGGTTGTCTGAAGTGTCATGTGTGCCCTATTTCCCAAACTGCATTTAGTAGAGGGACAGGTTTGATTTAGTTACATTTTTCTGCTCCCTTCAGAAGTCACTGTTGTACACATCTTTTACATAGCACACTGTCACAAGGTACTTTATCCTACTCGCCTCCAACATCTTGATTTTTGTGAGACGCCTTTTTTTTTTTTATTATTATAAAAGTCTGTGCCTAATTTTGTCATCCTGGGTTTGATTTATTGATTTTATTTTTTATATATAAATGGGGCATATTGAACAACATGGTTATTAATTCCAAATTTTTGTTCTGTCCAGTAAGTAATGCAGAAGACTGCAACTTCTACTTCTAACTGGCTGAGCTAAACAATCCCCCCGCACGCTCCTGTTCCCACATAGAAAATTGGACCTACCTGTGTTCAGCACTTACTCTGGAGAGAAATTATGTGATTGGCTACCCTGCTGAGACATGGATTACTACCAGCAACGCTGTCCAGAGCTACAGTTGAACTCCGACATTTCCGTACACTTGGGGTGAATTCTTTAGAACTCACTTTCTAACCCCTCTGCAGATTTTATTCTGTCAAACTATAATCATTTAACGCATCTAGTTTGTGTAGGGCAGAAGTAATTTTTTCCAGCAGTGTTAACGGACCACTGAGTATTTCAGTTTTTCTTGACTATATTGCAATTCCAGTGGGTCACAAGTTTACATACACTTTGTTAATATCTGGTAGCATTGCCTTTAAATTGTTAAACTTGAGCCAAACATTTTGGATCGCCTTCCACAAGCTTCTTACAATAAATTGCTGGAATTTTGGCCACTTGGTAACTTAGGACAGGTTCGTAGGCCTCCTTGCTCGCACACCTTTTTTTTTTTTTTCTGCTCGCAAATTTTCAATCCAGTTGAGGTCAGGGCTTTTTGTTGGCCACTCCAACACCTTGACCTTGTAGTCCTCAAGCCATTTTGCCACAACTTTGGAGGTCTGCTTGGGCTCATTGTTCATTTGGAATACCCATTTGTGACTGAGCTTCAACTTCAGTGCTGAGCTCTTGAGATATTCCTTCAGTATATCTCCATCTTTTTTCCTTCCTCATGGTGACATCTATTTTGTGAAGTGCACCAGTCCCTCCTGCAGCAAAGCACCCCCATAACATGATACTCCCACCCTTGACGGTTGAGATGGTGTTCTTTGGCTTGCAAGCCTCGCCCTTTTTTCTCCATGGTCATTATGGCCAAACAGTTTGATCTTGAAGTTCTCAGACCAGAGGACATTTTTCCAAAAAGTAAGATATTTGTCCCCACGTGCCATTGCAAACTGCAGTCTGGATTTTTTTTTATGGTCATTTTGATGCATTAGCTGCTTCTTTGCTGTGCAGCCTTTCAGGGTATGCTGATGTAGAACTCGTTTTACTGTGGATATCGATACTTGTCTACCTGTTTTCTTTTCCTTCAGAAGGTCTTTTGCTGTTGTCCTCGGACTGAGTTGCACATTTCGTGCCAAAGTACATTCTTCTCTAGGCAACAGAATGCGTCTCCATCTTGAGCGGTATGACGGCTGTGTGGTCCCATGGTGTTTATTCTTGTGCATTATTGTTTGTACAGGTGAATGTGGAACCTTCGGGTGTTTAGAAATTGTTCCCAAGGATGAACCAGATTTGTGAAGGTCCACAATTTATTTTCTGAGATATTGGCTGATTGTTTTTGATTTTCCATTATGGCAAGCAAAGTGGCAGTGACTTTAATGGTAGGCCTTAACATGCATTCACATATTCACTCCAATTAGGCTAATTGGCTATTAGAAGCTAATTAATCAATTTCCTAAAGGCTTGACATTTTCTGGATTTTTCCAAGCTGTTTAAAGGTACAGTGTACGTATGTAAACTTGTGACCCACTGGAATTGTGATATAGTCAATAAAAAGTGACATACTTGGAGGTCTGTGAACATTGTTGGAAAAAAATACTTTTGTACTGCATAAAGTTAGAAGTCTTAAATGATACGCCAAATTTATAGTATAAAATCTGTGGAGGTGTTATTAAATGAGTTTTAAAGAATTCACCCTAATTGTTTTGAAATTTCTGACTTCAATTGTATGTGGTAGCCACAATATCATAAGACCCTATGAAGAGAAGGCTATACATCTTTTAAGAGTCATTGCATTACTGTTGGACGAGCCAAAATGACTGCTGTACGCAGTTGTACTGGGTGCTATAAAATTGATTAAAATTAAGACTAGAATTAGAAAGACAACAGTGTAAAACATTGCTCATTGATCAGCCTGACTTTAATGCTCTACTCCTCTTTAAGATGCATTCTAAGTCTTGTGTGCTGTTACACAAATAAAAGAAAAAAATTATAATAAAAATAAACAACCCAACCCATTATTATATTTGTGACGCAACCAGGGTTTTGCATTTTGAATTCATTTTTGTTTTGTTATTTTCAGGTACGTAGCAGAAGAAGTATGCCTGTTAACAATGTCTCAGAAACAAAGGAATCTCCAAAACTGGACAAATTAAGAGAAGAAGATAAAGCAGATGCTGAAAAGGAGGAGATGACAGCAGAGAAAACCGAGAAAGAGTCCAATGAAACACCGCCAAAGAGAACTCCTCAATTAAGACAAAAAGCTGAACGGCGACATAGACAGCAAGAAGATTCGGAAAAAGAGTCTGATGAGGAGGACAGCGAGGAAAGGGCCAATGAAAGGTAATTAAGAAAGCAATGTAACATAACCAACACTTTATGCAATAACAAAAAAATATATATATATACATACTTGAGTCCCTAACTTAGGAAAACGTGACCTGTTTTAGCTGCAGTACAACTTGTGATTGAGACGAGTCACTGTTTTGCCTTCTCATGTTTGGCTTGAGATTTCTAACCAATTTCCAGAAAAATAAAGGTGTTAGCCTCTGGTGATCTTTGTTAACTTGCATTAAGGGAAATTTCAACTAGTCTAAACATTTACCAGTTACCTTAGTTTCATTTCTGAATATTTATCCCCATGTGTTTTGAAGAAAATAATCTACACAGTGTGTTGTCAGAGTCTTGATCAACCAGTCAGCTCTAAAGGTTAACCGTAACTCCGTTATTAGTGGCCCTTGTGCGTGCATGCATGCATGCGTGCGTGCATGTGCATACTCTGATGCAGGGGTCACCATCTCCAGGCCTGGAGGAGCACCGTGGCTGCAGGTTTTCATTCAAACCCTTTTGGTAATGAGTGCCCTGTTTGTGCTGCTAATTCACTTAAATTGAATTGCTTTTTTAAGATTTTTTCTCTGAATTGCTTCATTTCTTTCCTTAAATGGCGCCCAAATAGAAATGAAATGTGAAGTGAGAGAGCCAACAGAAGACCAACTAAGTCAGGGCCACAAACTCCAACCAGCTGCTTAATGAGGTGCCACTTCTTGTCGTTAATTAAACTCGTTCTTTAATTCCATGGCTTGTTGCTGCTCTCGTGGTGCATTAGCCAACATTTCTGAAATTGCTGATCTTCTCTTTTCTAAGAGCGCTGGTCAAATGTTTTGGGGACCTGAGCAGACCAACATTCCTGAGACCTTTATGGTTCTTTATTTTCAGATATTGTATGATGGGCACCAGTTTTGGCTCATTTTGTATCTCATTATTGCTAATTAAGGAAAAAGAAACAATTAAGGGGGTTGAGTCTTCAAGAGCAAGTCAATTAAAATTAGTTCAAAAGAAGTGAATTAAGAAAAAGGTTGGAATGAAAACCTGCAGCCACGGTGGTCCTCCAGGACAGGAGTTGGCGACCCTTGCTCTGATGGACTGGTAACCCTATTTAGGGTTGCTTCTTGCCTTCTGCCCATTGTTGTCAGGGCAGGAACCAGCCCCCACAATCCTGAATTGGATTAAGGGGGTTTGAGTATGCCATGTATGTATGCTTGTATGTAATTTAAAATGACGTTTTGAATTTCTAGCACAGAGTATGCAAATGTTTATTCAGACATTATTATGTAATTGTAACTACTATTTCAAGACGAACAGAGACATTTAGTCACTGATGGGTAAATTCAGTTTTTCTTTGTGGTGTCACTTGTAAGTGAAAAAATCTGCCGTGATTAGAGACACTCAAGTTTTATAAATCACTTTCTATATTTTAAAAGAAGTAATTTGCTCTTCCAATGTTGCTCGGTTGAACGATACCCCTTCATTAAAATTCTTTTGTATGAAATAAGACTTAGAAACACAGGTAACTTTTATTATTTAGAAAGCTTCATTTGAGCAGCTATTACTTGTGCTTCTTCAGAGGGGTTTTTGTTTTTGTTATTGTGGTGTTTTCTTTGAAGAAAACCATCCTTTTGTTCATTTTGAAGACAGACATTTGAAGATAAATGCACAATGACTTCATTTTTTGTTTTTTTCTTATGGCGCTTTTCCACTGCATAGTACGGCACGACACGGTTCAGTTCAGCTCACTTTTGGGGGTTTTCCACTGGGAACAGTACCTGGTCCTTTTTTTAGTACCACCTCAGCCGAGGTTCCAAGCGCGCCGAACCTTTACCAAACGTGACGTGTAAACTCTGCTGGTCACTGATTGGCCGGAGAAAATCGTCATTACTGCGTCACTGAACTTACGACACGAGACACAACAGACCCGCTAGATTTTTAGCACAGCCAGCGAAGGTTCGGACGCACCATTTTGTTTTAACCAAAATGGCTGTTTCGTGGTCTATTGAGGAAGTACAGACGTTCCTCTCGTTGGTAGCCGAGGAGCGGATCCAGCGAGAGCTGGATGGGGCGACGCGGAATGAAAACGTTTTTCAGGAGGTCGGCGCAACTATAACGACACGTGAATAATCCTGCCCACTCTAAAGCGGTACTAAACTGCAGTCGAAACGCAAACCGAACTGAGCCGAACCAAGATGAGCTGTACTGAACCGTGCTGTGCCATACTATGCAGTGGAAAAGCGCCATTAGGCAAACGTTTAGTCTGTAGCAGCAGGATAAGAATCAAACTTTTAAGATCTGAGACCTTTTTCAAATTGTCTTATAATGAATGGAGCACAAGTGTTCAAATCACTTGAAGGCTGACAGATTCATACAATTTAGTGAAAAGTTCTGAGTTAAGTACATGCTAGAATGTTAGTCTCTATAGCTGAGCTATCTTTTTTTTTTTTTTTCCTTCTTTATTTTAACCGTCAGGAAGTTTTCATGCTAGTTAGTTTACCACAGCGATTCAGAATGGTACTTCTCTGCCTTTGGGTGGTCAAGTTACTTTTGTATACCTCAGCGCACACACTTATAACCACCAGTCTGTGAAAGCTTATCATGGTAGCAAGCAACTTGAGGGCAGGGTGTATGCAAAATCAAAGCCTTCAACCCTCCATATTACCAAAAATAAATAAATGTTTCACTGCCACATACAAGCCCATTGTTTTTTAAATATCTAGTAATTTCAGCTATTACACACCACAGTGGTCAGCTGAAGCACCCTTCATTAGTATAGCAAGTGAAGTAATTTAACAAAGAATGATGTCCTTTTTTGATTGCTTTTCATAAGATTGCTTTGTATTTATATAATGTTCTCTCCAATTTCTGCAGTAATGCATGTTTTTATTCCTACTTATCAAAAAGTAGCTTTAGTTTGTTCTGACAGTTCAATATCTGTGCTTTTTTTTGTTACTGTTCCATTACTAGTGTACCAGTATTTAGTCATGCACTTAAAAGTACAGAAAGAAGTATTATCTAATTGAAATGAATTCCATGGATTTTAACTGCAGTTCTTTAATGGTCACTCAAAGGCATCATTCTTGACATGCTCATTCCAAGGCAATGCATTTTTCATTTCAACAGATGGCTTATACAGCCAACACTATAATCTAATAAAGGAAGTCTTAAATAGAAATAAATGATAGGATATCAAGAAAGGCTGATAGAGGAAGTACTAATCCCACTGGAGCCCTTTGACTGTCACACAGAAGGAAGCAGCTGATGGTCTAACTGTCAGGGTCTTAAACTTGGGTCCTGGGAGACCAGTATGCCCTCTTTACAGCTGTTAAAGGAATTTATAATTTTTCTTTACATGATTTATTCCTGTTCTGATTTTTCTGCATTAATGAAAGTGGATAACCAGTATGTTTAATGAACTTAAATACGCTATCTGTGAGTGGATGTGTATGCATCATATTTTTTTCTATTTAAATATGTTAAGTTATAATGTCAACTTGTCTGCTGCCTCAAAAACATCGTTTGGTACAGAATTCTCAAAAACAGTTCTAATGGTTGAAAAGTGCTTTCTGTTAGAATGAAAAATACAATGCATTTTAATATACTTTCATTATAACGTAAATTCCAATTGATGGCACAATGCAAACTGAAATGGCGGAGACACTAAGCAATTTAACTTCTGAGTGGACAGAAATTAGCTTTATCTGTACACTCTGCATATTGTGTGTATGTGTGCATATATATATATATATATATATATATATATACATATGAAAAAGTTTGGGAACCCCTCTTAATTCTTTGGATTTTTGTTTCTCATTGGCTGAGCTTTCAAAGTAGCAACTTCCTTTTAATATTCGACATGCCTTTTGGAAACAGGAGTATATCAGCAGTGACATTAAGTTTATTGGATTAACAGAAAATATGCAATATGCATCATAACAAAATTAGACAGGTGCATGAATGTCCCCCCACAGAGATATTACATCAGTACTTAGTTGAGCCTCCTTTTGCGAATATAACAGCCTCTAGACACTGTCCTATAAAATCTCTCCAGTTCAGTTCAATTTGATGGCTGCCGAGCATGGACAGCCTGCTTGAAATCATCCCATAGATTTTTGATGATCAAGTCAGGGGATTGTGACGGCCATTCCAGAACATTGTACTTCTCCCTCTGCATGAATGCCTTTGTAGATTTCAAACTGTGTTTTGGGTCATTGTCTTGTTGGAATATCCAATTCCTGTGTAACTTCAACTTTGTGACTGATGCTTGAACATTATCCTGAAGAATTTGTTGATATTGGGTTGAATTCATCTGACCCTCAACTTTAACAAGGCCCCCAGTCCCTGAACTAGCGACACAGCCCCACAGCATGATGGAACCTCCACCAAATTTGACAGTAGGCAGCAGGTGTTTTTCTTGGAATGTGGTGGTGTTCTTCCACCATGCAAAGCACTTTTTCTTCTGACCAAATAACTCCATTTATGTCTCATCAGTCCAAAGCACTTTGTTCCAAAATGAATCTGGCTTGTCTAAATGAGCATTTGATACAACAAGCGACTCTGTTTGTGGTGTGAGTGCAGAAAGGGCTTCTTTCTCATTACCCTGCCATACTGATGTGCTAAATTGTAGAATGATGTACAGATACACCATCTGCAGCGAGATGTTCTTGCCGGTCTTTGGAGGTGATCTGTGGGTTGTCTGTAACCATTCTCACAATCCTGCTCATATGCCGCTCCTGGATTTTTTTGGCCTGCCAGACCTGCTGGGTTTAACAGCAACTGTGCCTGTGGCCTTCCATTTCCTGATGACATTCCTTACAGTTGAAACTGACAGTTTAAACCTCTGAGATGGCTTTTTGTAGCCTTCCCCTAAACCAGGAGACTGAATAGTCTTTGTTTTCAGATCTTTGGAGAGTTGCTTTGAGGATCGCATGCTGTCTGTCACTCTTCAGAGGAGAGTCAAAGGGAAGCACAACTTAAACCTTAAATACCTTTTCTCTTGATTGGACACACCTGTCTTTGAAGTTTAAGGTTTAACAAGCCAATCCAACTGATTTCATGTTGCGAGTAATCACCATTGAGCAGTGACAGGTATTCAAATCAGCAAAATTACAAGGGGACCCACATTTTTACACAGCCAGTTTTTCGCATTTGATTTAATTTCATACAATTAAATACGGCTTCACTAAAAATTTTTGTTCGGAAAACACCACAGTACTCACTGTTATCTTCTTTTTGTAGAGTATGCAGGCTGAGAGAGGTTCCCAAACTGTTTCATATATATGTGTGTGTGTGTGTGTGTGTGTGTGTGTGTGTGTGTGTGTGTATATATATATATATATATATATATATATATATATATATATATATATATATATACACACAAATAATAGTAAGATGTGCATGTATACACAATATTTTACAGAGGCAAAACCTCCTGGCACATAAACTTTTGACTGAATATTTGAGGCACTAACTAGAATATTGGTTAAAGCCTCTAGTTTCTCTCAAGAGGACTGAAGATTTCCATTCTGTAAATTGGTGTTCGGTAGTTTTGTCAAGTTAAATTTGATTTACAGAGCTGAAAAGGAAAATCCAATACTAAATGAATTTGTCTCCTAAAATCAGAATAGTTCTAACCAGCTTTATGTCAAACCTGTTCTTGCAGAGAAGAGAGTGAGGCTAAGGATGAATTTGAAGAGGAGGCTGAGGAAGACAGTGACCATTGCTTAATGGGAACTAAAGTTCGTGTGAAATATGGCCGGGGGAAGACCCAGAAAATCTATGAAGCCAATATTAAAAGTACTGAAGTCGATGATGGTGAACTTCTGTACTTGGTGCATTATTATGGCTGGAATGTAAGGTAAAGTTCTACCAGTCCCTTTAAAAACATGTAGTTAATGGAGGGGTGGAATTAAAAGGTTTAACTATTATCTGCATCTACAAGATCTTCCATGCTGTTTATGTTCACGTCTTATTCTCCTTCCGGAATAATGACATTTAGCCCACTAGGAGTTTATACATTTAATGCTGATCTCAAGGCATTAGGTTCTCCCAAAATGTGCATTCCATGGCCTTTGCTAGGAATGTGTTAAAACAGACACAGTTTGTTATGAGAAATATTGTTGTTGGTATAAACACTGGTCACCATGACCCAGAACGTGATTAAGAATTTTTGAAAATGGATGATTGACTATTATAGCTTAGACAGTATGGCTTCATAAACAATAACATTTTGGGCCACATACAATGAGACATGAGAGTAATTTTCCGCCACTACTCTGTGACTCTTTAAATGTCACAAAATGCCGATGCCTTGAGTGTATCGCTTTTTGAAATCAATTTACAATTGAGTATCAGTTCATTAAAAACAGTCTTTGAATCTTTGAAGTTTTTAAAAATGTGTTTTGTATAAATAATCAGATGTTTGGCATTGTGTCTGTCTATGAACTCATCTGGTATTACCACTTGAACTGGCTGGCTTTAACTGCACAACTCCTATTTAAGAAACTGAATCCCACACCATTCAAGTTCGTGTCTTGTGCACTTTCACTGCATGTGCATTTGTCACATTTTAGTTGTTGGACACTCCTTTAGCATTACCACTAATCTGATGTTTGCTTATGTGTTTAAAGCAATCAGGTAGACTTTTTTTTTTTTAATTATTAACCCCACTGAGTTTCTGTATGTTTTGAAGCTAAATGCTTTTAATATTTTATCATTTGAGCAGTCAGTCTGCCTTGTGTCTCAAAGCACCATTATGATCTTAGCTTATCTGGCAAATGTGGAAGCTTTCAAACATTGGGTCATAAAGTTTATTTTGGAATGATCATAGGGTTGGGGGGTGGGATCATGCACTGATTACGATGCGTTGCCGCACCCACCACACGGCAAACCACCCGGATTGAGATCCAAGTGCAGTCGGCATGGGTGACGCCTCAGCACCACACTGAACAGTGTGATGTTTTTTACAGTGACTGGAGTGCCAATCCTGCCACCAACCCCCAGGTTTTCCCTGCAAGTTGGAGGAACTACTTGCAGGGCAATAAACTTGTACAGTGGCTAATTTCAGTCTAGCTACTATTAAAGAAACAGCCACTTTGTTTTATACTTGTTTTATTTGCCAGTACTATCTGGCATTACGGATATTCCATGTTTTCCTCACATGTGTTGTAGGTCTCCTCTTTGTACTTTTCCCCGTCCTAAAGACATACAGAATCTTAATCTTCTTCTTCTTCTTCTTTCAGCTGCTCCCGTTAGGGGTTGCCAGAGCGGATCATTTTCTTCCATATCTTCCTGTCCTCTACATCTTGTTCTGTTACACCCATCACCTGCATGTCCTCCCTCACCACATCCATAAACCTTCTCTTAGGTCTTTTTCTTTTACCTGGCAGCTCTATCCTTAGCATCCTTCTCCCAATAGACCTGAAGACATACAGAATAGAGTAATTAAAATTGTTCTCAAATCCTTAGGCACAAGTGTATACATGAGTATACAGTCTATACAGAATGTGAAGGCATGGTGCTTCATCCAAGGTTGGTTGATAAGCACTGGCTACTCGTGACCCTGAACTGGAAAAGTTGATTAGAAAATTAATGGCTGGAAGCACGCACAACTGAAGTCAGGATTCATTTATTTGATGAATACACGGACGTGGCCTTTTCAAGAGTATGCAGAGTTGCAATTAATAACTGATTTGTCACTTTATTGTGCTGTCACTGCTTGCACAAGTCACGTAATTTTTATTTGTGAACTTGCAACTGAAACATAATTGGATAAAACTGGCAGAAACCAAACTCTATTTGTCCTGGAACAAGCTGTGTGGATTTTTTTTTTGAAATAAAGGGAATGTTTTATACAATCCTGTGATCAGTTTCAAGCAATGGAATTTATACAATGAACCTTTTTGTGAGCCCAGCCTAGATTAATATTGGTGTTATGTTTGTCACATCTGCATTTCTTGGTGTTTATAGGCAACAAAAGTTGAGCAGAAACCTCAGTTAGAAAATGTCCAACATACTCAATTGAATATACACACACATGTTAATATGGTGGATTGGCCTTCTTGACTGAGGTGATGAGTTTGTTCTCTTCTTTGTCCAATCCTGTCGATAATTTTTCAAAAAGTCTATACTGACGGGCCAAGAAGGGGAAGTTCAGTTGGTGGGTGACACGGATTTCTCTGCTATTCAGTTATATTTATATTTTGTTTCAAGCTGTTTTTATTCTTTTTTTATTTTTTTAAGATATGATGAATGGGTGAAAGCTGATAGAATCATCTGGCCTGTAGACAAGTGCGGTACAAAAAGGAAACAGCGAAGGAAAATAAAAGTGAGTCCTTTTCAATGACTGGACTTGAGTTGCCATCTTTAAGGTAATAATCTGGTGTCATCTCTTTCATTTTACAAACTTAAATTTGTTCTTTGGTTTTAGAGTAAAGAGGAATGCGAGAAAGATGAGAAAAAGGAAGAGGACAAACATAACAAAACAAAGAGAGGCCGGCCACCTTTGAAGATAACTCCTTCCAACTCCTCTTCCCGCAGTGCCTCGAAAAGAGCCAGCAGTGAAAGTCGGCTGAGCGGCAAAAGCCCACTGCTTTCTGAATCGTCTGCAATTTCAAATGGCTTTGAAGGTAAAGTCTTAATTTTCTTTGGTAGCCAGTCACAAACTATACATTTATCTAAAACAAAGAATTTTAGTTAGGACAGAAGGAAATAATGGTATCGAGTACCATGATTAAGGCTTCTGCACACTACCCAAATTGACATGGTTACTTGAAAAATGTTTAAATACTTTGAATAAAACCATGAGAAGCTGCATTTCTAGCTATGGCACAGTTTTAAATGAGAGAGTAACTGAAGTGCATGTATTGGCATTCCTTATGGTGTTTCCAAGAGTTTTAGTGATCTTTTGTATGATCCCGTTAGCTAGAATTGGTGGGCAGGCAGTTGTTACAAGAATATTTTATAATGGAATTAAATAAGTCAAAGTTGTATTATTTTTTTTTTTCCAGTTTCATTACACTTGCTTTTAGGGAGAGTTTTTTGGGTAGACTCTTTCAGCCACTGCATGCTAAAATGTTAATATGGAAGTGAACCTGTCGGGTTGGTGTTCACAGTTACTTCACATTACTTTTTCTTTTTCTCACTTTTCAGTTTCTAGCTTCAGTGTTTGGGTTCGTTGTTATGCTATTAAAATTTAGTTATGAGCACTTTGACATCAGTTCAGTTTTTTTTTTTTGTTTTTTTTTTTGTCTGGCCTTACCTGACTGACCAGTACAACAAGACCCCCACATATGATATAATGTTCAAAGAATATCAATGTATTATTATGTTAGACTTGGAGCTTTCTAGGGTTCCCCCAGACAGACATGCCCATAATTTGGGAAACAAATTACACCATTGTGATAAAGAGTATACTAATAGGTGTCTTCAGCAAAATGATCAATAGGACTTGGAAGTTGTGCAGTCCACATCAACTGAGCTTAGGAGTTCACGACCTATTGAGATACGAGGGGTCAAAACTTCAAAAAAATGGAAATTGGTAATGTAGGCATGTGGAGTGACATTTTAAGTATTTGGGCATATGCTGATCACAAATATGATCATACTTTTGATATTTGATTCTTTACCGGTGGTCCTTGCCTTCTACAAGATGCTCACAAATGACACATTTTACACATAAGCATGTGGGGTATTGTTTTAGACTATCTCAACTTCAGTGATTGTGAATATATTTTTGATTCTTTACTAGGGCTCTAGTCCCCTGTGGACCTCTCTGAAATTGTGAAAAATGACAGATTTCTATCATTATAGCTGAGGATATTTAGATCTTAAATTGAAGGACACTTTTTAATATTTCAAATATGTGATACAACTATGTTCTTGCATACCATGTACTTCCACCTCACGTAGTAAAATTACATTTTCTATGAGCACCCTAAATTAGAACAGCGTGAGCTAATTCAGTTTTTAACTTTTTCTTACTGCCACATCTGTGAGGAATCAGTGTGAGAAGCAGGACCATCTTGTCAAGTTAAATATGAGGGAGGTTTTTGTTATTTTGCCTTTTTATCTAACAAACCTTTTTTGAAGTTTTAAGTTTATTGTGCGATTAGTAACTTTATATTATGAACAGCATGATGTTGAAATTGAGATATCATGTAAATATCCCTCCATAATAAAATGCAGTTATTTTTAATGATTTGGTTTGCTCCCCATACCTAAATGTTGAAGTCCACCCATGAATGTGGCGTGATCAGCTGGACCGCTGCATCACCTAGGGCCTGTTTTGCATATATAGCCAACATTAAACCCCCCTTCAAATTTGTTCGTATACCAGACAACGGTATCACAAAACCATTCTTTTTATGCAGTAGTAACATAAGACTGTTAAGGACAGTTCTCAAAACCCTTCCATTGTATGGCAAGCTTTACTGGAGGTTATGAGTGGAACTGAAGCCTAAGCCTGTTAAATTTGCCAATCTCACAATTTTCCTGATCTTCCACATTAGTTTTCATGCAAATTACTCCACTCCCTGTCGATTTGTTATACTTGCATTGTTTGTAACTGTGTCTACAAAAATTGTTTTCAATTTCACAGCCCCTAGTATTCAGTTTGTTCGTTGCATGTCTGAAAGCAAGTGCTGCATGATGGAACAAGAGTTAAGACTATTTCTAAAAATGCCATTGACTTCAGTTCATTTACTTCTACTGAAGAACCCAGCTCACTGCACCCTACTAAAACACAAAATAATATGCAATTAAATTGACGTGTAGTGTAGTATGTATCTGTGGATAACGTGTACCAAATTTTTTTAAATATCAGATGACAATGGAGAACAGATGAAAAAAAAAAAAATCCAGTCCTGTACTCCAGCTCTCCTCGAGTCAGCCAATCATCAGACTCCATGTAAAGCACGGTTGTGCATTAACATTAGAGTTAAAACCAGCCCCCCTGGTGTGTTCGGGCGTGGTTAAATCTCTTGGCACTCTTGGTCAAGTCTCGTGTCGTGGGACGTGAGTTCTTGATATTTTTTAGTTTATAATTTAAAAACGGAATAAGAGTCTGAAAATCTAACAACATCACATTAAAGTTTGCTAAACTCTGAAAAGAATGAATCCATACATATATAATGTAGGTTTTAAGATAAGCCTGATTTAAAGTGTGACAAAAAACATGACATGAAAATGTCACATAAAATCGTTGCACAAAACCGTTTCACTTTTAGGCTTGGGATTATATATATATATATATATGGGTCAAACAGTCTGTCTAATTGTGCCAAAGAAATAGAAGCATATTAACCTCTAAGCTCAAAAAATAAAAAGTGTGAAGATAATTTATTTTAGGTGTTTTTTTATTGGCACTTGCAGCAGTCGTTCTAGTTGTTGAAGCTGGTCACATACATTCAGTCGTCCTGATGTTAAGGTGATGCTATGAAATAGCAAACTCTATGAGAGGCAAACCACACGAACGGGGACCTGTAGTGCATCATTATGACACTTACAGGCCTTTTGAGATACAGGACAGTAAGTTCTACTCAAGTATACAAATGTACGTTATGCTTTTTCTGTTTTCAGCTGTATGCTGTGGCTTGTGCTGATCTGATGTTGCCTCTCACTCTATTGCAAACAAATGCAACTGTTCACTAAAAATCTGTACCATGGCGCTACCCAGTGGCATCCTTGTCAACCGACAAGTGTTTGCTGTCAGTAAAAAAGGTGTTGGGGTGAGAGATCACATTGAAACTCTGGACTGCAGGAGACTGTGTGAATGTTATCACAGAGTGGATTTGTCCTGTCGGTACTTTGTTTGGTGTTTCTGTCAGTCTTGCTGCTTTTTCTTTTGGTGCATAATCAGTTCTGTCATTGCAAATGATTTTTCTTCATCTAGCTATTGATACCACAAACATCTTGAACAATTCACTGTGCAACAGCTCAGACATGTGCCACCTTTATACTTGCCAGTAATTCAGCCTTTCTCATAGTCTCACAGCTGTTGAAGTGATGCATTTGTCCTTGGTCAAGGTGCACCTTAATTCATTACTAAATCAACTCTCTAGTAAGGGTATTTTTATTTCCATGGACGAGGGCAGACATGGGGTCTTGATTTGACCATCTGTACAGGTATTGTGCCTGACATCAGTTCATGTGTGAAGAAACTCCTAATAAGCATTGTATATATCTCATTTCTTGAAGATATGATAGCAACTTTATGTCATTTGAATTATTATACATATATCGGTTACGGTCCTGGAGGGTTGCAGTGGCTGTAGATATTCATTCTAACCAGTTTCACAATTAAAAGCCAGGTCTAAAAGATATTGAAGAGATTGATATTGGAGATTGTTATCCATATGTTCTGTAGTTCAGAAGAGATGTGTATCTCTTGGTCCTTCCCTTCTCTCGTTTATTTCCAAGCATTTTCTTAACACAAATACTTCATGATGCATATACACAGGTTTAAATAGAAGCATGTTCACTGTTCACCTAATGGATCATTTGCACCTCATTATTAACTTATGGCTGGTTAAGAAAAAAACTCGCCAGTTAAAACTTAAATGTAGCTGTTTAAAATTAAAATAGGCAGTTAAGGATTGTGCATTGTAACAGGAGAGTTAACTAAAACTAAGCCCAAAAAATATTGCTTTTGTAGTAAATTTAAGAGATTTCAGTTACAAAATTGGTTAAAGAGAACACTTACAGCTACTGCCACCCACTAGGATGTAATTGATGAATCCTGCTTGAGTGGATTGAACCTGCGTTGCCACATAATAATTATTACTCTAAAATGCTTGCATATATTCACCTCTACAAATTTAATTTTTTTACACTTCTCTTTTTACTATTCAAGTACCAGGTCAGGATAAATAAAAACATATTTTAAATGCCCATTCATTTTCACAGGCATTTCATTTCTCCATCCTCCTAATTCCGTTTTTGGTCATTCCCCTGTGAAGCCTAAAGTGAAATTTGTAGGTGGTTTATAACAAATGGGTGACTGTTTGTTTGTTTATCAAACAAGCACTGATCTATTGTAAAACCTTTTTTTCCAGTTTGTCATATTGATATTAATAATCTCTTTTAATATAATAATAAACTAATAAATGGATACAAAAAAAAAAAACTACCCTTATTGAAGAGGTGGCAGCTTTCAGACATTTCAGTTGCTTCTGCTTTTCTCCAAAATGCGTTTTTTCTAATGTGTGCTTTAATTTACAGAGACGCCGAGGAGACGCACAAGGCACACGTCTGGATTGTTTGATTCTGATAAGGGCTCTAATGGTAAGATTTGCAGCCGTTCTGGTCTTGATAAGTAGATTTTTTATTATTTGGGAAAGGGGCAGGTCACAGTGACTGTTCATTTGACTCCATGTTCTGTTTGTCTGTACTCAGACTTCGAACTATGTGTAATACTTTATAAAAGTATAGAACAGTGAACATAGGTATAAAACTATATCTATAACTATAAGGGTTAGAGTAAGTAAAGTCAGTGTATGCCTCTGGTTCTTGACTCCATGTTGTTAGTGATATGCATTCTTGTATCCTCCACACAAGACTGGATGTTTAATCCACTGATGGGAGAACTTTTTTTTTTTTTTCTCTCCACCCCTTTTGCATGTGGATGGGATGTCAAGTCCATGATCCACTGATACCTGCAGTTAATATTCCATCTTTGTGTTTTCATAAAGATTCTGGCAATTCATCTGAAGAAAGTGATGTAGAGGATACGTCTGAAAATAAAGCTGAAGAAAATGAGAAACCAGACACACCAGAAGAAACAAAAGAACTGCAGAAAGAAGACGACATGCCCAGAGCAGCAGAGGAATGTCTCATCAATCCACCAGAGCAGCCTGAAAACGTGAAAGAACTTCCTGAAAAAATACCTGTGAAATTGGAGGAAGAAGTAAAACCAGAGCCTGACTCTTCAATAACACTCGAAGACGTGAAGGTAGCGCAAGATGACCTGAAGAAGGAAGCTGAGAAGTCCCCAAAAAACAAAGGAAGAAGAAGTCGATCCAAAGAACAGAACACCGATGGCGCTAAGGTGTGCAGCAGTCACATAACTGAGGTCAAGTCTTCTGTAACAGAGATTCCAGAAAACTTGGATTTGGAGAAGATCCCAGATACTTCAAAAGTTTCTGAGCCAAAAATGAAGGACTTTGACTCTGATTCAGAGAGAGAGGAACTCTATACAGACGACAAAAAGCCAGTGAAACGAAAAGTCATTGAGCAACAGCCACCTGAAAAAAGGTTACGGATAGAGAGGCCTAATGAACAGCAACTGGAGACTCCAGAGAAGTCAGATGAGCACGGGGAAAGGTGTGCTGATCTTCCTGAAGTGGATGATGAAATTAAAAATGAAATGCCTGCTCTGTCTCCAGAGGTTGAGTGCATACCTGAACACGTGAGCATCACTTCGCCAATAAAAATAACTGAAGATGGCTTGCTGAAAATGGAGGACGATTTCATGCCAGAAATTGGGCCTGAAGCTCTCGTTTGCCATGAGGTTGACTTGGATGATTTGGATGAGAAAGATAAGTCCCCAAGTGAGGATGTCCCCAACGAGAAGCCCTTTAGTCCAAAGGTGTCAGCTGATGTGACTTCCCTAGGCCACCAGGGATTTTCAGAGCCCTCTCCCACAGTGTTCAGCCCTGAGGAATCACGTAGCTCTAAAAGTGAGAGTGACACCACAATCGAAGTGGACAGCGTAGCAGGAGAATCTCAAGAGGGTCTCTGTGAGAGCGAATCTGCCAACGGCTTTGAGGCCAGTACCAGTTCTAGCATCTGCAGCATTTCGCTGCAAGAAAGAGAAAGTAAGGAGCGAGGTAAGTAAGAAGAATGACCGAGGCCGTAGGGAATTTAAGGGAAATCATACCCCTCTGTTCATTTTAGACCAATGGGCACACTCTTGTTGATTCCTCCTAGAAAGTTGGTGCACATTGATTTAAAATTGGTGGTGAAAATGCCAGATACATTTCCTTACTTACTATGGGACTGAAATATTTCGGTTAGTCTGCATCTTCATGTACTGTGTAGTAATATCTCAGCTAATGAAGTATACAAGTTCAGGGCTTAAGTTCATAATAAAAAAACTTAATTATCAGAGGTAGATGGATTATAGGAGGAATATGACACATATTGCATTGACTGGGAAGTGTAGTTATTATTTATTTCACCATCAGAAATGTCATTTCCTTCCTCAACGTCTTTTAAACGATGCCAGTGCTGTCACCCTGATCTTCCACAGCTCCCTGCACTCTCATCAACCTCGTAAAGTGGCTAAACATTCATTCTGCCAAATGAGCCAGGCAACCACACTTGGGGAAAGCGAGGGAAGATGGTGTTCTCTCTGACCCGAACTCCCATGAGCTTATCAGCGCTAGGACACTTATGGAAGATGCACCAGTTGCCATGCACCTAGGCTTATGGATTTTAACATCTGATTCAGACTCTGAGAATCGTGCAATTTGACAGCAGTTGACTTGTTTTTTAAAATATATATTGGAATAGCTGTACCCTGTGAGACGTCCGATCAGATGTCCTAATCCTTACACCATGAATACGCCATGCGCCCTCTCAATCCGCCCACTAACATGTCAGTTTTAATCATCCGTCTATCCATTATCCAACCCGCTATATCCTAACACAGGGTCACACAGGTCTGCTGGAGCCAATACAGGGTGCAAGACAGGAAACAAACCACAGGGCGCGCGCACACCCACCAAGCACACACTAGGGACAATGTAGAATTGCCAGTGCACCTAACCTGCCTGTCTTTAGACTGTGGGAGGAAACCCACGTAGACACTGGGAGAACATGCAAACTCCATGTAGGGAGGACCCAGCGAGGCAGCAGCGCTACCCACTGCGCAACCGTCCCACCTCAGTTTTAATCGGACATTTCAAAATTAACATTGTTAGCAAATATGTACAAGAGTTAAGACCGCAGATATGTGATTTGAGATGAACTAAGTTGAGGTTACGTTTATATTGTGACTACAGCAGAGGAAATACGTCACGTTTACTGTCGTAAAACTGAAGCCCATCAGTGTAAGTCGTTAGCAGAGCTTATTTTCTATTCAGATATTTGAAAAGTGTCCTTCAGCACATAAACTTGGTATAGTACAGGGTGATTTAAAAAGATTCATCCAGTTTCAAAGTGCCGTAATTTTACAATCGTGAGGCACCTTGGAACCAATCACATACCAATTTAAAGAGGAGGTCACAGAGTTTCTGACTGTCACCTAAAGATGGCTCCCGTCAGTCTGTGTTGTCTCTCAACAACAAACTCCTTCGTCACCGGATTGGCCGTAAAGGAGCTCACGATTTGGCTCCCCAAGGTCACCAGATCTCACACCTTGTGACTTTTTGGGAGGTACATTAAGGATTCTGTTTATGTGCCACCACTCACAACAACACTGGATGATCTCCAAAATTACATTGAAAGAGCTGTGAGCATGAGTACAGTGACACCCGACATGCTCAATGGAGTATGGGATGAATTTGACTATCGTGTCGATGTTGTCCACACAACTGGAGGAGGTCATAATGAGCACTTGTAAAATTACATGATAAACTTGCTCATCTAAACCATTTACAATTTACTGAATTGTTCTGTAATGATTTACACATGAAATAAACCATTTTGAAATCAGAAATATCTTTTTGAATCACCCTGTATGCTTTTCAAGTAGTCTTCCAGTTAATAATTATGGAAAGTGTAGTGGTGTGTAAATACACAGCATGATATTTTCCTCCCAAGGGAAAAATAATTTTGCCCAGTGAAAAATGTCAATGACCCACCCACTGGAGGTTTCTCGATATGTTTAGTTTGCTTGAAATTAAATCAGCCGGGCTGAATTTTTCACATGCGGTGATCAACTGTTGTAAACCTGTGATGCTACATTTGTTCACAAACGGTCACTAGGCTGATGTTACTCGATTTATGTTGACCTCATTGGAAAGTCACTTTGAATAAAAACCTCATCTTAGCAAATAAATAAATAAAAACATATCAAGTCCCAATGCCCTTTGGGTGTCCCAAATGGAGCCAAACCAGAGGAGCACTGCCACTTATTGTACCTGGGGAGCAACTGTTCAAAGCTCGGTCAATCCTTTATGTTCTCCTCAACAGGGAAAGGGAACAGGAACCATCCCAACAGGGGTGCACATCCATCCACACCATTCTTCAATAATGAGCCAGATAAGAAATCGCTCTTCATCTCAGTCAGGATTCCAGTCCATCTGTTCTGTCTGTCACAGCCCAGAAAGCTTGTAACAGTTTAATTTACAAAAATATGCACATCTCTCATGAGCAGTACATCACAGCACAGTCTTTCTTCTGCGTAATTCTTGAGGCGATACAGTGCCTTGTACAATAGTGATTGTTGGTGAAACACAATATATTTTAGTATATTTGCAACCCCAGTTGATGACTGTGACTACCATTGTGCTAAACCGTGCTGGTTTATCATTCTGGCTTTCATTACATTTTAGGTTGACACAGCATCCCACCCACATTTGACTTATTTAAATGAAGCTTTTGGTTAGTGGCAGCTACAACGATGTCATACTATGGATCTATGTATAGGTTTTTTCAGTCCAGCTAGTCAGTGGAGAGTGTGGGGTACTTAAGAGAATAACTTGTCTGTATCAGTAGTAGATCTGACGCCTGAAGTGAGGCCATAGCCTGCTGCCTGGTTGTTTTTCCAGTTCTCATTTCTGAGTTGGGAACAAGCAATGCTAATGAAGACTTTCCATTTATAGTGCTGCTTTTTGACTTCATGGCTAACAGTAAGCACTGTTGTTTTTGCATGTTGGCGTGGTTTTTAATACATTAAGACATCGATTTCTATCTCTCTCACTCACTCTTCTCTGTGCCTTTGTGTCTGTCTGTTTTCAGGCCAGAAAAGGTCTAGTGACTGCAACAGTAGTTCACATGCAAAGAAGCAGAAGCGCAACCAAAAACGAGCGAGTGCAGCCTCCCAGAATGAGAAGAATGGAGCAGGTAGGCAGTTTGTGTAAATATGTTGTTGCTAAATGAAATGTAAATAAAGTCTGTTTGTCTTGCTTCAGTATGAGAGATGTACAGTGCCTTGCAAAAATATTCATCCTTCTCATCGTTGTTTGTCCTGTTTTCTCACATTACATTCAGTATTTAAAATGGATTTCCATTTGGATTTGATGTAATGGATTTAAAAATATTGTTCCCATTGTTGAAGTGGATTGAAAATAAAATACCTCGTATATACCTTACACCATGTTTTATATGTGTTACGGCCAAATTGGGAAATGGCCAATGTCGCTGTAAATTGACCGGCCAACGTCCAATCTTTTCCTTGATTTTAGGATTTGGCCGGCCAGTTTGCAAAATGGCATGGAGCGATCGGTCAAAGTCTGAAGAAAAAAGGCATCAGCAGCGATTTGTTCCTCACTTAGTAGTACAATTGCATCGAGTGTATCGTTGGCGGCTCTTGTTCAGAAAGTGGACGCCACTTGGTTGTTTCACAATAATTAACATGAGGTATATAAGTAGGTTTCACATTTCTGTTATCATTTTAGCCCTAAAATAGTGACTTAACATCAGGGACCTATTTTATTGACTTTAAGGTTAGTGTTTGGGCGAGGGGAAGGCTGTCTCAAGTGGCGTCCGCTTTCTGAACAAGACCCGCCTTGAGCAGTTTCTCATGCAGAATGGGAAAACTCACTTCTGAATCTGCATCTGAAAGTTTAAGCATCTTCACACCTTGAACGAACAGTCTTGTATCAGCACATTGGATTTTGGCCAGGGAGTTCTCACCACTTTGCGAAATGGCCGGCCAAAGTAGCATATACACTGGTCATTTCTAGTCATTTGGACTTTGGCCACACCTCACGGCCAAAATGCGAAACGGCCAGCCAATTCGGGAACTGGCTGAACTTCGGGTTTTGGCCGTAACATATATATAATCTAGAGATTTAGGGAGAACAAGTAAATTGTGGAGTAGTAGTGCAGGGTTGGGTTATAAAAAAAAAAAATCCCAAACTTTGAATATTCCATGGAGCACCTTTTAATCCATTATAATAAAATGGAAAGAATATGGCACCACTATACACCATCAGAGATGCAACAAAGATAATAGGAATATATTGAAGGAGGTGCAAAGTTCCACAGTGGAGATATAGAAGTATCTGTCAATGGGACCACTTTAAGTCCTACACTCCACAGAGCGGGGCTTTATGGAATATTGGACTGTATGTATTCCAAATGCGATGTGCCTCTTAAAATTAATATGAAATTGTTTTCCCTTTAGGGCACAGCAGTGACAGTGAAGACCTTCCTGCCAGTGAAAGCTTCAACAAATGCACTCCAGCCAAACACTCCAACATTGCCAAAGCTCCAAAACTTACGAGGTCCCCTGCACAGGTGATTTCGCCTCATAGCAAAGACGGAGACAAAGAAAAACACAAAGAGAAGACGCCTGCTCATTCTTGCCCTAAAACATACAAGTGGACATTTCAGCTCAGTAAATAGATTTCTTTATTTCCTGATTGCTTGAGATGTGCTGTGAGTGGCATCTTGTTCTGGTTTATTTGCAACTTGCGAGTTAACAGAAGTACATAAAGATCTCTGAACATCCTGTTTAATTCTATGTCACCTTTTATTATTGTAGGGCTTTGTAGAGCTTGTAGCTTAATTTTTTTCTCTGCATACATACTGGCTGAGGATGCTGGGATTAGTCATCAGTGTACTTTTTTTTTGTCTTGTTAACCAAATGGAGGCTTCTTGCCTTGGTGTGATGCATGAACAAGATGTCAGCTTGTGTGGTTGTGTGTGCCAGTTATGTGCGACTGAGTGGTGTACTCCCACACAGTGCTGTCAGATTTTAATGAGCTCTCTGTCCATGTCTTGTTGGTGCAGCGGAACTCGACAACATGACCAGTGCTGATAGAATTACCTTCCTTCAAGATAAGCTGCAGGAAATCCGAAAATACTACATGTCATTGAAATCAGAAGTGGCCTCAATTGACAGGCGGCGCAAAAGGTTAAAAAAGAAGGAGAGAGAAGGTAAGACTTGATCTGAACTGCTTCAGCCTCATTATGATCTGAAGATGGAAATGGCTTATGTTCACCTCTACCTTTAATTCTGCCAGTCAGTTTTCTTGTTGTATACTTTTTGGCACAGAAATGTTGTGAAAAAGTAAGTACACCCATGAAATGTTCTTTTTTAACATAATTTGATCTTCATTCTAAACAGTAGCTATATACAAAGGTGGTATAATAAACATCATCCATCCATCCATTACCGAACCCGCTATATCCTAACTACAGGGTCACGGGGGGTCTGCTGGAGCCAACACAGGGCGCAAGGCAGGAAACAAACCCCAGGCAGGGCGTCAGCCCACCGCAGATAATAAACATCATGCCATAAATAGATAGATACTTTATTAATCCCAAGGGTAAATTCACATACTCCAGCAGCAGCATACTGATAAAGAACAATATTAAATTAAAGAGTGATGAAAATGCAGCTATACAGACAGACAATAACTTTGTATATAATATTAACATTTAACCCCCCGGGTGGAATTGAAGAGTCGCATAGTGTGGGGTCTCCTCAGTCTGTCAGTGGAGCAGGACGGTGACAGCAGTCTGTCACTGAAGCTGCTCCTCTGTCTGGAGATGATCCTGTTCAGTGGATGCAGTGGATTCTCCATGATTGACAGGAGCCTGCTCAGCGCCCGTCGCTCTGTCTTATATTTTGTAGTCCGTTTTATGATTCATATCGATACAAATGCAAATTTTGCATGTGAAAAAAGTCAGTCCAGCTCTACAGTTCTCACTACCTCAAATATCTCAAATTAGAATTAGAATCAAGTGCAACAGTTTAGGACATCATTGGAGATGATCTTTTTTGAACCTGACCTCTTATTTAAACCTCAGACATTTACTTTGGTTTGTGGTTCTGTTGCTGAATTGTACCATATCACCATGCCAAGATCTGAGGAGCTCTTTGAAGCCTTCAGAAAGAAGGGTAATAGATGGTTATGAGTCTGTGAATGGATTTAAAGATATTCAAACAATTGGGAATCAAACATTCTGATGTCTAGAAGATCATCTACAAGTAGTGAAGATTTCAAACGGCTATCAACATGTCCAGGCCAGACTTGCCCAGCAAATTCAGATTCAGAGCAGAACGCAAGATGCTGAAAGAGGTCCCTAAGAACACTTGGATCACAGGACAGGTAGCTCTTGCCGCTGTTGATGTCAAAGTGCACGAGTCTAACATTAGAAAAGAGGCATCACAAATCTACATGGGAGGTAATTTTGTCTGTAGAATTAGAAGCTGAACTTAACTCAATAGCAAAATTTTGACTCGATTACCAAACTTCCACTTACTTGGAAGTAAAAAATGGGGGAGAAGGGGGAAAAAAAAATTTCATGGTGTGTACTTAGTTTTTCCCTTGACTGTATTAATGCAATTCTTGGATGTTGCCTCTTGTGCCGTGAGGCGGTTGGCTGATGAAGAAGCTGGGCAGACTTCTCACTGTAAGCTTACTGTTGTTCTTTTTTTTTAATTCTTCCCAACTCTGCTGCCTGGCAGTTGAGTTCAATTCAATTCATTTTCAGGGCCAAACGCTTTTGAGACAAATGAAACAACAGTCGTTGATGGGGTCTCTGCTAACCACTGACTTTACTCTCCACAGTTTCCCACACGACGGCGTCCACGTCATCGGGTTCGTCCGACACTGGAATGAGCCCGCCTTCTGCTTCTCCAACCCAGAACACTGTTGTGGTGGAGTGCAGGTGATGAAACGCATCCCCTCGTTTTTAATGTTCACCGCAACAAACTGCCTCTAAGGATGAAAGTGCAGCAAGAGAAAGAGACTCCCTGGTGTTCATGAGAGGAAAGCACTCAGTCGGATTGACCTTCCCAGTCCAATTCTACGCACTTTTGCTGTTTGGCTTCCAGTTTGCAGTCACACAATGTCAGATTCCACTCCAAGTGTTCGACAGGACACTGAAGAGGAGGTGAATGTAAGATGCATTTTTGGTTTGCTTTACACAAAGGCTACACACTCAATCTCCTTTTTTTCTTACAGTACAAGGCACTTTTCTGTAAAAACTCTCCTCTCCCGTTCCCAATCACCAGACCAGCCTGAAGGCGTCTAGACGCACGCTGGCATCTGCTGACTGCAGCTGTACGGCACTTGGGACTGGTCGGCATCTGCTCTGGGTGGGAGAATGGCGAAGCCAGGTACAGTAGTAGGCAGACGCACACTCGAGCGTTTGCTTTGCACAACTGCCAAAGTACATGTGTTCAGCAGAGTGCCCTATTTTCAAAGAGGGACAAAATACATTTTGCAGAAGGGGGTCTAGCTCACCGAAAACCCGGGAGGGGTTGTGTCTTCCACTTTTTAGTATTTTGAGCACAGAATTATGCAAATGAGATTATACTTGTTTACGGTGGAATTGCAAAAAAAAAAAAACAAAATAGGTTTTCGGTGGGCTGCTTTCCTTGGCCAAGGGTATTTTGTCTTTTTATATGTAATTGCAGAGTTTTTATTTTATTACAAAAAAAAAAAAAACTTCAAAAAATGTAAGTATGACAACAATGAAGTTATTTAATGAAAGATTTCTAGACCTTACAGTTTTGTGTATTAAAAACGGAAAAAAAAAAAAAGTGAAAGGTGTTGCAGCTTGTTAAATATATTTATTGAGACCATGGATAAGAAGAACTTTTTTTTTTAATAATGTATTTTTGACAACAAAAAACGTAATGCTCTCCTCACTTTGGGTTTAATTTACAAACAACAAAAATGTACTTCAGTGGAAAAACGTCTCAAAAGGAGAGGCGAGAATGGAGTAACTCCACTCTGTTCGCAAGCCTCGCCATCTTCTCCAATTTCTCGCCTTACTACAGCGCTGAAGTTTTGGTCCGTGGCTTCTTGAATGTTAACCGTTGGTCCCGACAACAATTCTGGTGGCTTAAACGTTGCATTCCTCTCCCGTGGGACGTTTTTTCTCCCCGTTTTGCGGGATGCCCTGGTAACCCCAGTTGCACCCGTGTTTTGGATGGCGCTTTTTTTTTTTTTTTTTTTGGTTATCTGAAAATATTGATTTGGATATTTTGGACCCTCCCCGTCCTGGGAGCACACCATTTGCTGGCATTGCCTTGCCCTTTTTTGACTTTAATTTATTATTAATATTATTATTATTTTTTTTTTTTTTTTTTCTGGCCTGGTACGTGGTATGCTTGTACTTTTCAGTTTTCCCAAATGAAAATTGGAAAAGGGGGAACTTGTCAGACCAGCCTATGGATTGCCCCAGATATTCAGCGACTCTTTTTGTATATACATCTTTCAGAAACCATGTATTTCAAAAATACATTTTGCATATAAGCTGTATAAAAATGAAAGTGATTTATTTTATATTTTTTTTATTCATCTTTGTACATTTAAACTTTTGTGCCCCTTTTTGTAAATGTTAATACTCTAGAGAGCTAGCGCAAATCCTTTAGATTGTATTATATGAACCTGTGGTTCAAAGCAACACTGGGCCTGAAACAGACCCTTTAGTATTAAGTAGACCTACAGATATATTGTACATTTTATGTTTTATAAACATTTTATTTCCTTATTGTGAAAGATACATTTCTTTAAAGGAGAATTTCATTTTTAGTTTTCTTCCATTTCATGGGTAGTGAAGGAGAAAGTTTGACACTTTTTTCTGTCATTTCCTGTACAAATCCATTGTATTGTTCTGTCCACAGCCCCATGCTGAGTATTAATAAAGACATTTTAAAATACGTTCCCGTTCTCATTCGCACAGTCGCAGGATGGGCCATCCGGTGTGCACAAGCAGAGAAAAGACTCGCCAGGTGTATTTGCTTAACAGCAGGTGGCTGATTTGTCGCTTAAAAAGAGCCAGTGTGGGTGGTCACCTCTGGGGCTCCATCTTGAATGTCCCCAAAGTTGCCTTTTATTTTCTGGTGAACTGAACAGCTGGTGAAATCTTCACTGTGGGCAAGGACAGACTCACAAGTCCAAGGATGCAGCCAGTCGCTCCTTGGAGGATAGCAGGCGTACTCGCTGGTGGGGATTTATAATTTGACCACAATTTCAGTCTAATGAGGTGTGTACTGTTGAGCTCACCTTTTGCAGTGTGTTAGTAGGTAGGTTAGTAGATTTGGTGACGACTGGCTCACCTTTTAAAGGATAGGTTTGGTAGTTTTCAGTTATTATCAATCATGAGCTGACTTGGGGTGCTATCCGGGACCACCTATTTGTTTGTACATCGGCCAGGAGGTGTACAAGTCATTGCAACTGAGGAGGCTCTGTGGGTCTGGTTTGGGCCACTGCTACACACACTTTAACTGTTGGTATGGATTAGCACTACACGATCTGCTGGCTACACACCTTGCCCATGAAAGGTTGTGTTTCACAACCATTAGATCAAATGACCGGTGGGTACAACTTGAAGTACTGGGCACTTATCACCAACTACTTATCATCCCTACAGTGAAGCATGTAGGTGGCAGCATCAAGCAGTGGGGACAGGGAGACTGGTCAGAATTGAGGGAAGGATGATCACAATGAAATCCAGAGGCCCTTGAAGAAAACCTACTCCAGACTGCATGCCACCTTAAGGGGGCCGGTTTATACTTCACGTTAAGAACACATACACGCATGAATCATGGCTGTCGTGCATTCCCAACATTCATTTGACGCGTCCTCTGAGCACGTCCTCACAAATTAATACGACACACGTGCAAGAGTTTGCAGTACCATCAAACGGGTCGGGTCGGTCTCAGGCACAGTGTGGTCAAGTTGAAATGCGACATCGGAGTCTTTATTTACTATCAACTTGTGACAGCAGCCCGCTTTGCAGATACTACAGGATCAACGTGTGTGTGCTTTGATGTTTGATGAATGGTTTGATGTGGTGAAGCAAATCATCAAACTTAAATGCTGACAAGCAGATGTGTTTGTGGTCCTTTTCTATTTCTCACATAGGCAATACAAACTTCGCATATTCCCCATCATGAAGACGCGATCCATTTTAAATGTCTCACCTTTTATTGGTTTGCACCTTTGCGACAGCATCAGAGTGTACAGCAGTGTATTTCAGCCAAAGAAGAAAAATAAATTAGTGACAGAGTGATTTAGGTCAATTTCATCGTTAAAGTTTAAATTTTGACTTTATCATGGTTTTAGTCATTAAAGTAGACTGTCATAAACGTCATCTTAAAACCGACCCAGTTGTTAATCACGATGTGCTTCTGGGGCTTCCACCTGTGCCTACAGCAGCAGATAGAAACTGTCACACAGAGCACATTACATTTATGATCTTCCAGCTCTCTGCAAATTTAGAATCCTTAGCTTTATATTTGATATCACTTTAATGATGAAATGTGTTAAAGCATGCATGTAACATTTTATAGATTTATCATTAACTATATCTAAATAATGAATACTGTTCATAATTACACGTGGAGGTGGCACAGTGGCGGAGCGGTAGTGCTGCTGCCTCGCTGAGAGTCGCATCACTGGTGTTCCCTGCCTGGAGTTTGCATGTTTTCCTGGTGGGTTTCCACATTGTGGTCCGGTTTCCTTCCAACAACAACAACATTTATTTATATAGCACATATTCATACAAAAAAATGTAGCTCAAAGTGCTTCCAAGGACATGGAGGTTTGGGGATTTGGTGACGCTAAAATGATGCTAATGTGTGAGTGCTTGTATTCACCTTGTGATGAGCTGATGCCCTGTTCAGGGACTGTTTCTGCCTCACGGCCACTGCTTACTGGAATGAGTGTCTCCCTGGATTGATGGATGTAATCATTAAACATCCATCCTTTTCAGAGATATTGTGGAAACGTGTCCTGGGCATTTAATGGATGTTTCGAGCAATTCTCAATGCAGTTGGTCTCACACTGATGTCACACTGCCACCTGGTGGAATCCTCCAGATTCGCATAAAGTACCTACACACGCATAAACGGTACACTGCTTGCGTAGTAGTAGTGTCAGCAGGCACACGCGTTGTGCAAAGTACAGACCCGACCAAAGACTGGAGGGTGGAAACCGTTCAATAAGCTGAAGCATTCACCCAAGACACTGCTGGAGTGACTTTGGGAGACGTCTTTGTGTGTGCACAGACTTAAACCCCATAGAACATGTGGGGAGAGACCCAAAGGTGAAAGTTTCCAGAGGCCAATCTAATGGAGCTTTAGAGGATCCGACAGGAAGAAAGGGATAAATTGCCCAAATCCAGGTGTGCAAAGCTTGGAATGACGCACCCAAAAAGACTGGCAAAGGGCTTCTACAAAGTACTGAAAGAAGGGTCTGACTACTTCTGTGACTGAGAGATTTCTTTTTTTAATTTTGTCATTGATGGGCAAAAATAGCAAATTTATCCATTTAAAATGAAATTTCCAGCACAATGAAGTAGGCAGAGTGGAGTGGTCCGAGTTCTTTCTGAATCGACTGTACCCTTTTAACTCATTTTTTGTGTATATCTCAAGTAGTGGGGAATCAGTTGAGCATGAGAAACAGACATTCAAACTTGCCTTGTGCTACCTACTCGGGGCAGTCCTACAACAGAGGTCTATTTCTCGTCTTGGATGGGTCTACCACATGAGCTATGTGGTGTAGTAATGGCTGGTAAATAACCCAAGAAAGCAACCGTTAGGCTTTAGACACCCAGTTTACTGGAACTTGTGGACGACAAACCCATTACAGAGGAACAGTTTTGAAGTAGGTGACCTCAGGAAGGTGACGAAGGTACAACGAGGAGGAGCCCAAAGCCTTGAAACAGACATGGAAAGAAGCATCCTCTAGTCAACCTCTTGAATCTGCACCCAGCCCCCTCATTTCTCAGGGTGGCCAGAACAATTGCTCCAGGCTGCTGATTATACATAATTGTAACATAACAAGTGAGGTGAAAAGATTTTTATTTTAAAACCCCTCACTGCAGTGTTCATGTAATTTTTTTTTGCAAATCATGATGCATTTCGGAAACCTTGAAGACAATGGTCCTTTAGAAGTAAACACTTTGGCCTCGCTTTTTCCATCGAGCACCTGTCAGCTTTTCACATGAGACTTGCACAAATGGGCCCTAAAATGGAGTCCAGCTGTGTCGCTGCATTGTTCTTTTGTGTGGCCACTCTGGTTCATTGGGCCTGACACTTCATGAGTAACGGTGCGTCCAGGTGCAAGGATTCATCAGAAAGCTCCGAGCGTCCCTGGCCAGTCATCAGCGGGGCTGACCTAGAAGGCCTGCTTTGGCGGCGAGAGCCTCGTTCTGTTGGATGTGATATTCTTGGAAGCGCATGGATATCCTCTGTGTCATCTTCAGGTACTTCTGCAGGCAGCTTTCTGAACACGTCATCTGTTAAGGGAAGCGTAGAAATTTAGGGCTGTGGTACAATTTTTCTTTTAAAGCATTTTATTGAATTTATTAAAAGAAAATAACATTCCATACTAGCAAGTCAGTCAGTCATTCTTCAACCCACTATACCCTAACCCAGGGGCACGGGGGTCTGCTGGAGCCAATCCCAACCAGTACAAGGGCGCAAGGCAAGAACGAACCCCGGGCAGGGGCCGGACACACACGCACTAGGGACAATTTAGGATCGCCAATGCACCTAGCCTGCATGTCTTTGGACTGTGGGAGGAAAACCACGCAGACACGGGGAGAACATGCAAACTCCACGCAGGGAGGATCCGGGAAGCGAACCCAGATGTCCTTGGAGCCTGCGGCACCGTCCTGCCCACAAGCAAGTCTAATTTTACAAAACTAAGTTCACATCAGGGCTACAGTATATTACTCCACTGTGGAAGGGAATTTCTGAAAAGAACACGAGCCGCTGAAAGGAAAATGCTGCTGGATCGTTTTAATGCAGGATTGAGAGAAACGTTTATGATTAAACCAGTGCCAATGGTGACCAATGGTGTAATGTGGCAAATGATGGTGGGGGGAAAAAAAAAAAAACTTGCATTACTTGTGTTGCATAATCCAGATGTCACATATCCAGTTGTGTGATCTTTCTTTCAATTATTGTAATTGGTCCAGAGAAGAGCGGCTAGGCCGATTCAGGGCTACAGGGGTTGAGTTATGAGGAAAGATGAAAACAGCTGAGACTTTACAGAGCTGAAGAGGAGACTTGACTGATGTGTTTAAAATGATGAAGGGAATGAGGCCAGTGGATCGAGACGGTGACTTTAAAATTAGTTCATCAAGAACATGGGGACGCAGTTGGAAACTTGTGAAGGGTAAATTTCACATAAACATTAGGAAGTTTTTCTTTACACAAAGGACGACAGACATTTGGAATAAGCGACCAAATAGTGTGGCAGACAGTAAGACTTTAGGGACCTTCAAAACTCAACTTGATGGGGTTTTTTTTTTTTTTAAGAAGACATAAGTGGACAGGACTGGTGAACTTTGTTGAGCTGAATGGCCTGTTCTCGTCCAGATTGTTCTAATTCTAATGTTCAAAAGCTCAGTCCCATGAGGCCTGATTTTTCTATTCATGATGTGCAAAGATTTTTCCAGAAGTGTATATTTAAGGGGTGGCGCAGTGGGTAGTGCTGCAGCCTCACAGTAAGAAGACCTGGGTTCACTTCCCGGATTCTCCCTGGGTCCGCAAGGGTTTCCTCCCACAGTCCAAAGACATGCAGGTTAGGTGCAATGGTGATTCTAAATTGTCCCTGGTGCGTGTGTGTGTGTGTGTCCTGCGGTGGACTGGCACCCTGCCTGGGGTTTGTTTCCTGCCTTGCGCCCTGTGTTGGCTGGGACTGGCTCCAGCAGACCCTGTAGTTAGGGTATAGCAGGTTGGCTAATGGAGAAATGGTTGTATATTTAACAATATTTTCGCCAAACAAATAAGGCAGGTATTTGAGCAGATATCAGACATGTGCATGATGGCAGCCTTCTTTTGTGGCCCACTTTTTCCCTATCCATATTTTCCCCTTGATGAATTGAACCTGTTCTTCTTTGGGGCTTACTGGAGAAGGTGGTTTACCCTTCATGAAAGCAATAAGTTAGTCAAACTGGGAGGTGGGTGCCCTACCCTTAGTGAATTGACAGCAGTTGTCAGAATGGGAAGAGGGGGGTCCCCCTCGTGGTGACTCAAACATACAAATCGGAGCATGAAGACATGCTGTGACCCACCGCCATCCAATTCCATTATAAAAATATCAAGTCCCGGTCACCACCCATTGGTTGAGAAATACTGGATTATGTGACACAAGTGACAATTTTTCCATCGACATTTTTCACACTGTATGCCTCTGTACAGCACTGGGCATTGCTGGCTTGCATTACACCAAACTTATTCTTTTCATTCTACATGAAAACGTAAGACTAACAGTTTTTTTTTTCTCGGCCATCACTACAAACCTCATGGGGTAAGTAACACAGAAAAGAATATTTCTGGGTGATGTATTCCTTGTAAATGTGTCAAAGATACCAAAAAACTAGGACAACCCTCAGAAGACAACCAGCAACTCAACTGATCCATAAAAAAAAAACAGCACCCTTGTGTAGCGAGAACATCACCTGTGCGTGAATTGAACTCGATCACCAGCTATTTGTTGTTTGCAACAATTGATGAGTGAAACTCAATTTGTGGCAAAGCTGTAGTTTACTTTGCTAATGAAACAAAAGTGAAATTCATGTCACTGACACAAGGTGGTGTGTAGTTCCTAACTGGAAATTGTTCCTGGCATTAATGATTTCCACCTGCCTCTCTACTTGTCATTAACAAGTAAAATCAGTGGACTTGTTTCCTGTAAAGTGAAGAAATTCTGCTGAGACGTTAGTGGTGTTTCTGTACTATGATGCCCCCTTTGCCAGTTATGACGACTGCAATCCTAAAGATCTATTGGAAACAGAAGAAAAACTTTGACCTCTGCGACATATGAAGTGTGCGTATCCTCAACGTCATGTGCGGGAGAAGGCAGTTGGGAGGCAATGATGGAGGGATGATGAGGGGCAGGAAGCACAGTAATCTGCACAAGGGTGCCTCGTGGTGAGTCTTCACGTGGGAGTGTTTGACATTTTTAAAAAACACACTGTGGCTGTGAACAACAGACATAAAGAGAATTGAATTTATTCTTGCATGATGGATTAAAAACTCAAACGTGAAAGTGAGTGTGAGGCTTTAACTTGCAATGTTCCTTGTTCCCACCCAATTGTGAAATTGCCTACAAAAACAAATGTATCATCCATCCATTCATTCATTTTCCTAAACCTACAGTTGTGCTTGAAAGTTTGTGAACCAGATAAAGAAGTGAGACAAAAATATACTTGGTCATTTATTTATTACAGAAGACAATCGAATATTACATATATTTGTGAGAGGCAAAAGTATGTGAACCTTTAGGATGATCAGTTAGTTTGAAAGTGAAATTCAACACGTTTGTAGAAGTGTATCATGGCACGAACAAAGGAGATTTCTGAGAACCTAACAAAAAGAGTTGATGATGGTCATCAGGCTGGAAAAGGTTACAAAACCATCTCTAAAGAGTTTGGACTCCACCAATCCACAGACCGACAGATTGTGTACAAATGGAGGAAATTCAAGACCATCGTTCACCTCCTCAGGAGTGGTCAACCAACAAAGATCATCACTCCCACAGCAAGGCGTGTAATAGTCGGCGAGGCCACAAAGGACCCCAGGGTAACTTCTAAGCAACTGAAGGCCTCTCTCACATCGGCTAATGTTCATGTTCATGAGTCCACCATCAGGAGAACACTGAAGAACAATGGTGTGCATGGCAGGGTTGCAAGGAGAAAGCCTCTCCAAAAAAAACATTGCTGCTCGTCTGCAGTTTGCTAAAGATCACGTTGACAAACCAGAAGGCAACTGGAAGTATGTTTTGTGGACGGATGAGACCAAAATAGAACTTTTTGGTTTAAATGAAAAGTGTTATGTTTGGATAAAGGAAAACGCTGCATTCCAGCATAGGAACCTTATCCCATCTGTGAAACATGGTGGTGGCAGTATCATGGTTTGGTCCTGTTTTACTGCATCTGGGCCAGGACGGCTTGCCTTCATTGATGGAACAATGAATTCTGAATTATATCGGAGAATTGTAAAGGAAAATGTCAGGACATCTGTCCATGAACTGAATCTCAAGAGAAGGTGGGTCATTCAGCAAGACAACGACCCTCAGCACACAAGTCGTTCTACCAAAGAATGGTTAAAGAAGAATAAAATTAATGTTTTGGAATGGCCAAGTCAAAGTCCTGACCTTAATCCAATCGAAATGTTGTGGAAGGACCTGAAGCGAGCAGTTCACGTGAGGAAACCCACCAACATCCCAAAGTTGAAGCTGTTCTGTACGGAGGGATGGGCTCAAATTCATCCAAGCCGGTGTGCAGGAATGAGCAAAAGTTAACGGAAACATTTGAAGGGGGGGTCACACGAGATACTGAAAGCAAAGGTTCACATACTTTTGCCACTCACAAATATGTAATAATTGATCATTTTCCTCAATAAACAAATGACCAAGTATAATATTTTTGTCTCATTTGTTTAACTGGTTTCTCTTTATCTACTTTTAGGACTTGAGTGAAAATCTGATGATGTTTTAGGTCATATTTATGCAGAAATGTAGAAAATTCTAAAGGGTTCACAAACTTTCAAGCACACCTGTACTTAGTCAGAACAGGCCCACAGGGAAACTTAAGACCTATTCCAGTAAGCACCAGGGCCAAGACACAAGCAATTCCTGAACAGGATGACTGTTAGCAAAGCTGACCTCATCTCTCTGTATCACTAATGACAAAGTGTTTAAAGTAGCCACCCGCCACCTTCCTAATTGTCGCTCACGTTATTCTGCTGTGCTGCACACTTCTGAAGCAAGTAGCTGCCTTACAGTAAATCCCTGGAGAGAAGAGCACAGTTTGGGAATACCGAAGAGTGACTTTCATTCAAGGTTCTTGGCATGTGACATCTTTCTATTATAATAAAAAAAAAAATCCTAGGACAAGACGTGACTTTTTTCAGAGAGGTACTTTCATGTCCCGCGAGACAAGACTTTATGCCAAGAGATTTACCCGGGCACGGGGCCAGAAATAAAAGACAAAGAGTAGATGACAAAGTAGAACGTCATAAAGAATTCAAAAACGCTGGTGCGATACACATGCAGAGCAGGTTAGAGATAATGAAAGTACAAAAATTCAAAAGTCTCCAAAAAAATGATAGTAAAGATCGCATTAGCACAAACTAACAGAAATTATTACTCGGTGAAATAATAAAACAGCAAAAAGAGATCGAAAATATTGCTCGGAATTAATGTTTAAGTCATAGACTTGTAGATTGTCTAATTCGTGTTTCTTCCCAAGGAAGAGGCATATCCAGCTAGAATTAAAAGATTTGTTGTTTGGTGAAAGTGAACTCCACATACGCAAGCGGCAGAGACACGACGTGGCTGGCGCATAGCGTAGGCCGGGGGGTTGGCAAGTGAAGCCCCCTAGTATTACAATGAAATTCTCACTAGTCTGTCTCCTCTGAATATTGACAGTAATTAACTACTAAGGAAATGACCAAAAAAAAATCCCCACTCTAGTCAGAAGTCATACCGACTATTAAATGAACAGACCTGATGTGGTGTTACACATTTATGATCTGAAGCTCCATTTAACAGATGGTGAGATTTTCAATTTCTCTCATTCGTACAGTTCTACTGCCACTAGTCTGTGGGATACATCCATGTAAGTACGTCTTATGCTGTAGTATTGTTATTATAGCAGAGTACAGTAAAATGGAATTGAAAATGAACTGGAAGCCAAAATTGGGGTAATGTGCAGTTGCTGACTTGTACCAGTTAAACATGGTGCAGCGGCATTTTGCACCAGCTGTAGGTGAACAATGGAGGCCTGGCTATTTCCAAAACTGCAGTAATTTAGACAAGAAGTTACAAAAGCAGGTATCACTGTTTCAAGGTTGCGTTTAGACAAAACATGTTTGGTTTTTGACAGCCGCCTCAACTGGAAAAAGCAAGATTTTACCACTGCGTTCACACGGCTATCAAGTTTGAAAGTTGAATTAATTTTCACACCTAAATTTGTGATCATGGATTTCTAATACTGAGCCCCAGTGGAAAGACAGGATTTAAGACAAAATAAAACCTGTCTGATTCATCGGGGCGAGTCACACAATGGTTGAACTGAGGATATGCCCACACCATTACATTTTCATTCAGAAATTATGTTCTTAAACGAAAACTCTCTCGGTCGACACTAGAACTTTCACATCATTTCTAAAAATACCTTGGCCCACACTTAAATGACCGAAAACACACAAGACCTACGTAGCTGTTCATCTGCACTAGGCACAGGCACATCAGCAGAACAGGAAGTGTCCTCCATGCTAGACATTCATTTGCTGCTTAGGTTTACACACAAAGCAGCCATGACTGATAATGAGGTGGAATTATCACTGAGAGTAACTCGCGAACAAAGTGGCTAAGAAAATGTAACAAGCAGAATCAAGTCAGGGAAGGGCCACGAATTGAAGCACACGCCAATCAGAGCGCTTTAAACATCTACTTAAATTTTCACACTGTGATGTTGAACTAGTGTTGTCAAAAGTATATATATGGCTCTGGAGAGTGTTTTCAGAAAACGCTGAGCTACTGTGGACGAAGGGACCAAACTGAGACTAACGTGTGCCTTTTTAAATAAAAAATAACGGGTGACCAAAGCCCAAGTTGCTGTGTATGTCATTAACCACCCCCGCCAGTTTACTATGATTATGTAATTGGAGTCTGCGACTGACAAAAAATCAAAGTGACAGGGCCCTTAATTGCATGTCTGACCAACGTGCCACTCTTCAGAAGGTTCTGGAGGGATAACCGTGAACACCACACAAAAAGTCTGACAGACATTCCCTCCTGAAGAGCTGTGGCTGTTAACTCCGAGTAATGCATTTTAGACCACCTTGTACTGACCTGGCAATATTATGGAAATGTTAGTTATTGATAGTGATAGCTTTGCTGGTTTCATTGGCCTGTTTTTAATAAAACATTAATGATATGCTCTCAGGGTAGCTTGATGTTCACTTCAGTTATTTGGTTTGTTTCATGGGAACAGTTTGGACTCCATCTGACTCTGCCAAGTACTACAAGATGAACTGCCTCTCAAAAATCCAAACATAAGATCTTCTCAAGTCACTTAACTCCCTGTATTCTCAGGCCAGGTGTAAAATAAATTTCTGTATTATTTTGGCAGGACTTATAAAGTGCCTTTGAATTGTGCTCACTATTGAAATGGTTTGCTAGGCAACACCACGTGGTGTCACCATAGCTCAGTGCCGTACCAATAAAGTATGTACAGTATAAAATCCAATAGGTCTACTTGGAAATAAAGATCACAGACTCTGGTTAAGGGATGTTCTTCAGCTTGGTGATCCACAGAGGCACCTCGCCAATACTTCCATGTTAGAGAGTTAAGGGGTTTAGCACGACAGCCTACCTCTTCTTGCTTCACCTCCCTTGTTGTGAAATCCTTCACGCAGTCCATGAAGCAGGTCTCTGTCAGTTTGTTGTATGTTCCCAGAAATTCTTTAAACTAAAATTAATAGAGAAGAAAAAAAAAATCAGGGGTGCTTGTTATTGAAATTAAAACGAATAAATCCTATTTTAATGAAACACTTGCACATTCACCATAAAATGAATCCTACCATTGCCTTGACTAAGATTTTACATGTCCTACCATCAAATCATAGGCCTAACGCGGTCCTACTCTTCCATTTAATGGCACCCATCCATGGTTAATCCAGTTTAGAGAAGAGTTGGCATCCTACCCAGCAACACTAGGCACAAACCTGGTGGCACACCCTAGTGTTACACAGGCCATTACAGGACACATTCAAATCACCCAGGGCGGCCAGTTTATAGATAGCTACCAGTTAACCTCAGCTTCATGTTTTCAGAAATGTGGGATGAACACCTAATTAACACCTACAAGACACGGCAACCTCTACACAGACAGCCACCAGTGCCAGCAGCATTGGGCACAAGGCAGGAGCAAATACCTGATGCAATGCCAGACCATCACTACGTTAATTTGGATTAAAAAATGAACTCCACCTGAACGATTTCAGAATTGTTGGAAGGATAGAAGAGTACCACTCACACAGACACTGGGAGAAGGAGCAAACTCGGCATAGACGGCCACTAGACTTTAAACTGAACCCATTTGAAGACAAAATTATCAGAAGACACTAGTGACTTAATATGATTTTGTAAAATGATTAAGATCCTTTGTCACTGTAAATAAATATGAAATATGGTGTGGCAACTCTCACTGCTTAGCTCAGTTAGATATCACTTTAAGAGGAAAGAACAATGAAAATGATAAGATGAACAATGATGATATGGTAGAATAATCTAATATTAATGGTAAAAACATCATGTTAGTATAACACATTCCACAATCTACCAACTTTACTCCTATTTAAACATACAGTAAAAATATCTGTAGAAATTAACATCAAATGTTAATGTTGATGAAAGAATAGTCAGGGTACACAGGGTTTAATGAGAGCAGGGGAGTGATGGAAAGGTGAGAAGTAACGACAGAAGTCACCACCCTGGGGCAGAAACTGTTTTTTGATTTATTTGAACATGTCTTGATAGCCCTATGCCACTTGCCAGATGGCACAGCGAATAGCAGACCATGATCTTGGGTGGGTTGAATCCTTGCTTGTGTTGCTCGCCATCTTTAACAATCAGACAGCATATGCTGTACATTACCCAGGTTTGGTACTTCTGCACCAGTAACCTGTGGAGCTGCCTTCACCACCCACTGCAGATCTCTCCAATTCCCAGTTGTGCAGCTGGTGTACCCTACTGTAGTAGCACAATAGGAGAGTATGCTTTCCATAGTGCACTGGCAGACATTTATCAGGGTGTCTGAGAGAATTGGCTCTTTTTCTATTTTCTCAGCCTCTATACAACTTTTTTTTTTACTAGGTAGGTGGTGTTTACTGACCTTGACCGTTTATTCATTATACAGGCACAAAGAAATGTAATGCCTTGGATACTTATCACCATCTGTCCATACATGTAAATGGTTTGGTGGTTAGTACGACTAGCTCTCCCGAAATCTCCTTGTTTCTTCTGGTGGTATGGAGGATCAGTTGTTGTCTGTACACCCCTGGATGTGGCACCTCTTACCTGTAGGCCATCTCCTCATTGCCCAAGGAACCTCATCAGAACTGGGTGATTTTAAGAGTGATGTCCTCCAGTGGTCAGTGCTAGGGCTAATGCTCTTTTTAATATTATATACAAATAAATGATTTGGATAGGAATATAAATAACCAACTGCGGTGGGCTGCCTGGGGTTTCTTTCCTGCCTTGCGCCCAGTGTTGTCTGGGATTGGCTCCAGCAGTTAGGATAATGGATGAATGGATAACCAACTAACTAACTTTGCAGATAATCTAAAATTTGTTCATTTATTACAGAGAAACTTGGACAGCAAGCAACATAGGCTTACGCAGATTGTCGGTAAGTAAAAACGCAGGTTTGAATACACAATGGGAGGTCTGAAAATTGAAAGTACTGCTTATGAGAAAGATTTATGAGTCACAATGAGTTCATCTCCATCAACTACCAGACAGTGTTGAGAAGACATTAAGAAGGCTAATAGAATAAGTGTGTAGTTTTGGCCTTTGGGCTACAAAAAAACGACAGAGCAGCACTAGAAAAAAGTCCAAGGAAGAACAACTAGGCTAATGCCAGGACTGTAGGGTATGAGGCATGAGGAAAGATTAAAGGAGTTGAACCTTTTCAGTTTAAGCAAAAGAAGACAGGTTATGAAAGGATCCAGGCGGATTCTTTAACTCTTTCGAGGCTGGTGTCAACATATAATGATGTACAGTAGTATCTTCACACAGCTGCCGGTCACTACACGAAAGCATTCAGCACAATGATCAGTAGGGACCGATGCTGGTACATCAATTTCCTTTCTGATCTCCAGATCACTTGCATCAAAACCGGAGTGCAGTACATCCGAGTCCAATTCAGCAATAATAGGCAAAACGTTGTCTACAGAGTATTTTGCTTTGCGCATTCGTTCTCTTATCAGATCCTCCTTTAGCCATGGCAGCCCGCGCCTGCATGAAGACAGCTGAAAAAATATTCATATCCAATATCTATATCCAATTGTGTCTCCATGTTCTTGTTGAACTTATTTTTAAGTTCAACAAGAACATGGAGACACAATTGGAAACTTGTTTGAGGGTATATTTTTCACAAACGTTACAATGTTTTTCTTCACATGGAGAACCACAGACACATGGAATAACGATAGGACTGTAGGGAGTTACAAAACTCAACTTGATGTTACTTTGGAGTAACTAAGTGGATAGAACTGGTGAGCTTTGGGAGCCTTAGTGGACTGTTCTTGTCTCCTTAGCGTTCCAATGTAATCAGGGCCATTAAGGCGGTATCATCCAAAAATCTGACTATGTAAAATTCACTAGGGCAGAGGTCCCCAACTCCGGTCCTGGAGGGCTCCAGTGGCAGCAGGTTTTCATTCTAACCCTTTTCTTAATTAGTGGTCAGATTTTGCTGCTAATTAACTTCTTTTGAATTAATTTTAATTGACTTGTTTTTTAAGATTTGTTCCTCTGAATTGCTTCATTTCTTTCCTTCAATGGCACCCAAACAGAAATGAAATGTGAAGTGAGTTAGCCAGCAGAAGACCAACTAAGTCAGGGTTTTAAATTCCAACCAATTTCACTCCAACCAGTTGCTCAATTAGGTGCAGAGTCTTGTTAATTAAACTCGTTCTTTAATTCCATGCCTTGTTGTTGCTCTTATTGTGCAATAGCAGACATTTCTGAAATTGCCGATCTTCTCTTTTCTAAGAGCTCTAGTAAAGTGTTTTGTGGACCTGTGCAGATCAGCATTCCTGAGACCTTCGCCTTTCTTTACTTTCAGATATTGTGCGATGGTCACAGTTTGCTGGTCCTGTTTTGGCTAATTTTGGATCTCATTATTGTTTGGCAGCTAATTAAGGACAAAGAAACAATTAAGGGGCTTGAGTTGACAAAGTCAAATAACTTCATTTAAATGAATTTGAATTAGCAGCAAAAACAGGTCACTCATTAAGAAAAGGGTTAGAATGAAAACCTGCAGCCACGGTGGTCCTCCAGGACTGGACTTGGCGACCCCTGGGCTAGGGCATGTTAGTGCAGTTCTAAATTTAGGCGGCTTGTTTTTAATGCTCACATTTGACCTGGCAGACTGTCAGTTCTCTTGGTGGAAATGTTTAGATGTTACTGAACACAGAGTAGCCTGGCCTGTCCAGCCCACCATATTGCAACACTGACCCTCATCAGGACATTCAGAATGAAAGCGATTATAATATTTGTAAAACTCTGACCTGGACTTACCTGCTTGATTTGATCCGATTCCGAAATCTGTGCCGCCATTTCTCCAAGACAGTGCTTAGACCTGTGAAGATCAAATAGAGACATTTGTGAGTAACCGCTTTGCAAACATGGACTGTGTTTAATGCAAGGATTAAATGACCAGACTCCTGACACACAGTATAAAAGTTATTTTTCCATTTGATTCACAGTTAGCCCAGCAAAGTATTTCCATCCTTAATAAACAAGAACAGCTGTATACTGGGGTTGTGACCAATTCACCCTACAAAAATGGCCTTTGTTTTACCTCCAGTCATGAAATGTCGAGGGCATAATCGACAGGTCTACAGATGAAATGTGTAGTGATTCTGACCTTCCGGTCTGGAGTTATGGGGGGGTAATTTTTCGGCAGGGTGACGTCAACATTATAAAATCCTGTTGTAGTGCTCTCTTTCTCTCTGTAAGGCCATGTTTGATGCTCTTCCACCGGTCTCTTTTCCTTGCCTTTCTAAAACTCTCCTGTTGTTCCTAAACCATCTGCCAGCATTTCAACTAATGGCGCCTCTCTGCCTTCCTCATGCTTTCCATCCATCGATTTCACCCAGCAATGCATCACTTTTCATGCCTCAGCTCTGATGATGTCTCCCAAATGTTTTGTCTATTCCTTACCTCACGTTACGTTACATACTATGGGGAACATTAAGACACGTGCTCTATTACAAGGGTCTCCAACTCTGGTCTTGGAAGACCACTGTGGCTGCAGGTTTTCATTCCAACCCTTTTTTAATGAGTGCTCTGTTTGTGCTGCTAATTAACTTCTTGTGATTTAATTTTAATTGACTTCTCTTTTAAGATTTGTTCCCCTGAATTGCTTCATTTCTTTCCTTAAATGGCACCCAAACAGAAATGAAAAGTGAAGTGAGTAAGCCAGCAGAAGACCAACTAAGTCAGGGCCTCAAACTTCAACCAATTTCACTTCAAGCAGCTGCTTAATGAGGTGACGATTCTGGTCATTAAACTCGTTCCCTAATTCTGTGGCTTGTTGCTGCTCTCGTGGTGCATTAGCAGACATTTACGAAACTGTTGATTTTCTATTTTCTAAGAGTGCTGGTCAAATGTTTTGTGGACCTGAGCAGATCGACATTCTTGCGAGCTTCATCTTTCATTATTTTCAGATATTGTATGTTGGATACCGGTTGTTTTTGGTTCATTTTGTATCTCATTTTTGTTTGGCAGCTAATTAAGGAAAAAGAAACAATTAAAGGTTCTGAGTCTTAAAGAGCAACTCAATTGAAATTAGTGCAAAAGAATTAGCAGCAAAAACAGGTCACTCATTAAGAAACGGGTTAGAATGAAAACCTGCAGCCACGGCGGTCCTCCAGGACCAGAGTTTGAGATCCCTGCTCTATTAAACGTGCAGTGCTATACATTTAGAGCGTACTGAAGGCTAAGTAGAGCATCTTCAAATACAGAAACAACTGAGGTTTGACAAGAAAAGCAAAGTTTAAGGAATTTACATTTTTTCCCATTTTGGACTGTTTGCTTTGAATTTTCACTAAATCTTTTAAAATGAACTTCTGAATGCATTTGATCCTGCCTTACTCTCCAGCAGCTACACTAAAACTTTAAAACTGTGTGCCCTCCATGCCTTACTCTCAACAAGTCAGGTCACTAACCGAGACTAATCTATAGTCAGAGAGACAAGAAGTAAGTTAGAATATACCAATTCAACTCAGCTTGTAAACCTCCCATAGACTATACAGTAATATATAGGCAAAAATTCAATATAACTTAACTCTGAGGGCTGAATATTAAAAAAATGCAGTTTTCTGAAAAGCACAAAAAGCAATGGTTTCACACATAAATCAACATTAAACATCTGTTGCTACATGCTGTAGCTGCAGTCAGTGCATCTCTGACAGTAGCGGTTGAGCAGGGGCGACTCACTGGCCAGCAGGAATACATGGTGGGCCGGCTGCCCAGTTGTCGTGCCTGGGCAGTTGGGTGGCAGTGACAGTGTGACGCAATCTGGGTTGTACCTCTTGTTATCGTAAGTGACGGTCGTCCCAGGTAAACAGTGCTGTAGGCACATCGGCTAAACAAACGTGTTCAGCACACAATCGGCTGGGAATTGATGTGCTGATGCTGGTACCTCACGTTCATTTCGATCTACATGTCCAGATCACTTGCATCAAAATTGGAGCCTGACAAGTCAAGAGTGTGATGAAGCTAACCTTCCTTCTAGCAAAGAGAATCAAACTAAAACTTAATGGTGAGTTTTATAGATAGATACTTTATTAATCCCCAAGGGGAAATTCACTGTTTACAGTGGATTATCATCCTCTACCCCTGAATTTTGACAGTGCATCCGGAAAGTATTCACATTTTGTTATGTTACAGCCTTATTCCAAAATGGATTAAATTCATTTTTTTCCTCAGAATTCTACACACAACACCCCATAATGACAATGTGAAAAAAGTTTACTTGAGGTTTTTGCAAATTTATTAAAAATAAAAAAAATGAGAAATCACATGTACATAAGTATTCACAGCCTTTGCCATGAAGCTCCAAATTGAGCTCAGGTGCATCCTGTTTCCCCCGATCATCCTTGAGATGTTTCTGCAGCTTCATTGGTGTCCACCTGTGGTCAATTCAGTTGACTGGACATGATCTGGAAAGGCACACACCTGTCTATAGAAGGTCCCACAGTTGACAGTTCATGTCAGAGCACAAACCAAGCATGAAATCAAAGGAATTGTCTGTAGACCTCCGAGACAGGATTGTCTCAAGGCACAAATCTGGGGAAGGTTACAGAAAAATATCTGCTGCTTTGAAGGTCCCAATGAGCACAGTGGCCTCCATCATCTGTAAGTGGAAGAAGTTCGAAACCACCAGGACTCTTCCTAGAGCTGGCGGGCCATCTAAACTGAGCGGTCGGGGGAGAAGGGCCTTAGTCAGGGAGATGACCGAGAACCCGATGGTCACTCTGTCCGAGATCCAGAGGTCCTCTGTGGAGAGAGGAGAACCTTCCAGATGGACAACCATCTCTGCAGCAATCCACCAATCAGGCCTGTATGGTAGAGTGGTCAGACGGAAGCCACTCCTTAGTAAAAGGCACATGGCAGCCCGCCTGGAGTTTGCCAAAAGGCACCTGAAGGACTCTCAGACCATTAGAAATAAAATTCTCTGGTCTGAAGAAACATTGAACTCTTTGGTGTGAATGCCAGGCGTCACGTTTGGAGGAAACCAGGCACCGCTCATCACCAGCCCAATACCATCCGTACAGTGAAGCATGGTGGTGGCAGCATCATGCTGTGGGGATGGAACTGGGAGACTAGTCAGGATAAAGGGAAAGATGACTGCAGCGATGTACAGAGACATCCTGGATGAAAACCTGCTCCAGAGCGCTCTTGACCTCAGACTGGGGAGACGGTTCATCTTTCAGCAGGACAACAACCCTAAGCACACAGCCAAGATATCAAAGGAGTGGCTTCAGGACAACTCTGTGAATGTCCTTGAGTGGCCCAGACTTGAATCCCATTGAACATCTCTGGAGAGATCTTAAAATGGCTGTGCACCGACGCTTCCCATCCAACCTGATGGAGCTTGAGAGGTGCTGCAAAGAGGAATGGGCGAAACTGCCCAAGGATAGGTGTGCCAAGCTTGTGGCATCATTTTCAAAAAGACTTGAGGCTGGAATTGCTGCCAAAGGTGCATCGACAAAGTATTGAGCAAAGGCTGTGAATACTAAAGTACATGTGATTTCTCAGTTGTTTTATTTTTAATAAATTTGCAAAAACCTCAAGTAAACTTTTTTCACGTTGTCATTATGGGGTGTTATGTGTAGAATTCTGAGGGAAAAAAATGAATTTAATCCATTTTGGAATAAGGCTGTGACATAACAAAATGTGGAAAAAGTGATGTGCTGTGAATACTGTCCGGATGCACTGTACATTAAGTCAGACCAAAGAGGACACCTTAGAATGTCCATCCATTCTATGTTAATTAATGTTGACTTATTTTGTTACCATGTCTTTTATTTTTCTATTCTTTATTTTGTAAAGCACTTTGAGCTACATTTGTTTGTATGAAAATGTGCTATATAAATAAATGTTGTTGTTGGAAGTTACGTCTTTGAACTGCACAAAAAAAAAAATGTGGGTGTCATCTTTGATCAGCTTCTTACTTTTCAACCACACATTAGCTCAATAGTACAGACAGCTCTTTTCCACCTCCACAACATTCTTTCCTGAGTGTGAAGGACACTGAAACACTGATTCATGCTTTCATTATTACTACCCGTCTGGACTATTGCAATGCACTGTTCTATGGCCTACCGACTAAATATGTCAATAGATTATGGGATGTTCAGAATTCTGCTGCTCGTCTACTTACACACACACACTAAAAAAATCTGCTCTCATCACTCCTGTCCTCTGTGATTTGCATTGGTTACCAGTTTCTTCAAGAATCAAATCTAAAATTATTCTTCTCACCTTTAAAGCCCTTCATGGTTTAGCCCGTCATGATCTGTCTGAGCAGCTGCCTTCCTTACACTCCTGCCCGTGCATTAAGATAGTCTGATGCGAACTTACTCATTGTACCTAAATACAGGTTAGGAACTATGGGTGGCAGAGCTTTTCAGTGTGATAGCCCCTAAAGTTTGGAATGCTCTTCCTCTCAGCCTTCGCAAGGAAAAAATCAACTATTCATTTCAAACTCCTGTTAAAAAACATCTTTTCAATGAGTTTTATTAATTTTCTTGTATGTGATTCAGAGTGCTGGCTCTAAGGCTAGGGATCTGCCCTGGCAATCGAAAGGTTGCCAGTTTGAATCCCATAAATGCCAAAAGGGACTCTGCTCTGTTGGGCCCTTCAGCAAAGCTCTTAACCTGCAATTGCTGAGCACTTTGAGTAGTGAGAAAAGCGCTATATAAATGCAAAGAATTATTATTATTGTTTTGTTAATGTGTTTATTGAATTGTTGTGTCCTTGATTGTATGAAGGCGCTGCATAAATAAAACATATTATTATTATTATTCAAAGGTGTTTCTGCCAGAGCAGCCCTTTTCTTAATTTCCTGATCATTTCTTTCATCTTGCATTGACCCAGGTAACAAGAGAGATCCATTTGCTTAACCTTTTTTGGTTTTTAACTTTTAACTTGCATTTTGGCACAACTTTGTCTTTTTAAGTGGCACTCCAGCTACTGTAAGGAAAAGGAAAAAAAAAACCCAAAACCTCCTACTGTTCCATTGTGTGGTGCTGTGGTGTCACCCGTTGCATTGCTGCACTCGGGCCCTAATATGGGATCCTGAAGCGGTTTGTCGTGTGGTGCATGCGGCAGCACACTTTATCAGTGCAGACTCCCAAACTCCCTCCTCTATCTGCATCTTCTTGCAATTCAATGTTAGTTAGGGGTGGATCTACTATATTAAATTAATGAAGCTTAAACTTCAAGATCCCTAATCCCAGATGGGTCCCAGAAGCAATGTAAGTCAGCATTGCTTAGTGTCTACTGTATGAAAAGAGGTTTTTACCACCTCTAGCTGTAGTGTTTATTTATTTTTTTAATTATGGTAATCTGTCATGGTACAATGCCACTGAAGATGATGACAGAGGTTACCCACACCTTAATGTTGGCTGCAAAGGGGCCTCCGTAACAGTTCAAAATTTAGGGCCTCCAAATTGTTGTGCCACCGCTGATGTTAGTCCCGTCTCTTTACTGTCATCAACTCCAATGTTTAAAATTTCCTGCAATTCTTCTTTACGTTCAGCAATACAGCATCATCTGTAAATAACAAATTGGTGACTTTGACGCCTCCTAACCTGTAGCGACAGTCGAATAATATATAAATGTGAATAATTATTCTTACTATTATTATAGTATTACCTAATTCTGAATGAACTAATACGCAAAATATAAATAGGCGTGATCTCACGTTCTCTATTTCCTTTACCTTAGGAAATCTAAAAATATAGCTTCTGGCTTGAGTGACGCTATTTCACGCGAAGTCGGGGACGATTTGGTCGCCGCGACATTGAGAAATAAAGCATCGAAGCAAGGGCATGAACTCTGACGCCTTTAATGGAGGCTCTGCTCGCGAATCTGTCTTTTCACTGACCGTAAAATGCATGAAGTGTTACCTAGAAAATAACCTCATCAGCTGACTACAGCTAGTTTTTGATCTGAACGATACAAACATAACACCTACCGCAGTGATCATCAACGCCACTTTCCTTTTCTTCCCGTCTCATGTGTGGATTGCAGGCGGAAGGGTGGGCAGCGCACTATGAGCACGTGACTGGTGCACACGGAGCTTCTCATTTGGAAATCAGCATTCGACATTAAAATAATTTTTTAGAAACCTGCCGCACTGGCACAATTACACAATTAAAAGAAAAAAATAAGAAAAATTTTTGAGTAAACACTTAATCTTTTTTTGCTGGACTCTCGAAATCTTTGCACCCATTCATGCGACATGTTTACTTGCTCGTTGGCAACCACGACGGAGTTCCATTTGAGAATCTTCCGGCTAGAAACAAATTACCGTTAACAGTTTTTGTTTTTAACTAAACGATTAAATGATTTGACAGTGTGTTTGTTTTCAGTACTAAATCAATTCACGTAATTACATAGATTGAAAAGATAAAAGGATATAAATTGTTATAATGTTACACAGGTTCAAGGGGCGGTACATCATTAACACCACAGACTAGCCGACGTGTTTCTATTCGGAGTGTAAACAACAGCGTACGCCGCTGACCCTAACAGAAACTTTTCAAAAGCGGGAGCGAGCAGCGCGCAGCGGCTGAGCCTTCTTTCGGCATTCGAGTTTTGTGTTTTCGTTGCTCTACCAGCAGAATACATTTGATGCTCTGAGAAGCAGGACATGCGTGGAACATATTTTGCTGTTACTCCGCTCGAGTCGTTTTGTTTACAACGTTAAGGAAGCATCGTCACTTACGTCGGTACTTTTGGCCGTAGGTAATCCTGAATTGAAGCATCTGCCTGCTCATCACGGACATGAATTCGGCCGTGCCTTCATGTGTCCTGCCATCTGGAGCTCCAGACGTACCTCTGCTATCGCGACAGGCTACGGCTACTGCTATTTCTCTCCGTAGGACCGTCCCAAACGAGCGGAGTGTGGCAGCCTCTGCTAAAAAATCCCGAGGTGCCCGGACTCCGCCAAAGAAGCAGGCGGCCACCCCTCCGGCGCTCCCCGCTAACCGAGCCGCGTCTCGCAAGCCAGAGCAGCCAGGTGAGTGATATTCATTCCATCTGTCACTTTAGAGTTCACCGTTACTCGAGACAGAAAGTACAGAGACTCATTCACTTTCTGTACACTTAGTGTTGCAGCTTTAATTTTTAAATGGTAAAGTTTAATCATTTAGTCTATCAATCTAAACTTTAAATAGAAACACGTTTTCATAAAAGGTTTGTAAATTTGATAAACATCAAAAACTGAAGTCTCTCATTTATAGAAGTATTAAGGTCCATAATTCAGTACCTTGCAGAAGCCCTTTTGGCAGCAATCCCAATTTCGAATCTTTACAAGCTTTGCGCACCTGGATTTGGACAGTTGATCCCACTTTTATTCCTGGCAGATCCTCTCAAGCGCTGTTATGGTAAGGACCGGTAATCTGCCAACTTCAGGTCTTTCCACACGTGTTCTGTGGGGTTTGTCTTTCGGCTTTGGCTTTGGCTCTGGCTGGGCACTTAGAGACCTACAGTATCTTGTAGCCACTCCAGTATTGTTTGTGTTTTATGCTTCAGGTCATTGAACTGTCGCCCCATTCTACAGCTGGTTTTCTTTAAGATCGAGACAGGTTGGAAGTATGCTCAGATACGGTGCGTTGCCACACCCACCACACGGCGAACCACCTCAGGATCCCAAATTAGGACCCCAAGCGCAGCTATGCAATCTGTGACACCTCAGCACCACACTAGTTCGAATGAAGTTGGAACAGTGTGAGTTTTATGTATAGTGGATGAGGACCTCTCTGTGTTTGGCTGCCTTCCTCCATCCCACAATTCTCACCAGTCTCCCCTGTCCCTGCACTCCCATAGAATGATGCTGCCACCACAATGCTTCACCATAAGAATGGTGTTGGGTAGGTGACAAGGATTCTCCACCAGACACGGTGCTTGGAGTTCTGCCTAAAGAGTTCAGTTTTTGACTCATCGGACTGAACAAAATTCTTTTTCCTCGTGCTCTAACTCCATCCTTTAAATACCAATTGGAAAACTCCTGAGTGGGAATCAATCCCACTCTACCGTAAATGTCTGCTTGATGGAGTGCTGCTAAGACGATTGTCCTCTCATATCAGCTGAGGTGTTAATGAGACTTTTTGGGTTCTTGGCCACCTTCCTGACCAAGGCTGTTCTTGCCTGGTTACTCAGAAGAGTCCTGGAATTAGGAACCCGGACTTCTTGAGGCCTGTGTGCTCTTGGGGACACTCAGACCTTTAAAAATGGTTGGATCTCCTTGCCCTGATCTGCGCCTCCCCCACAATTCGATCACAGAGAGCTTACAGGACTTCATGACTTGCTCTTTGTCCTGACATGCGGCCTGAATTGTGAAACCTTCTATGCACGGTTCCATGTGTGTCGTACTAAATGCCAGACTTGTCATGAAGCCACCGCAGCGCTGTCTTGGCTGTATGTTTCACAGTCATTGCTGTGCTGAAAAGGCCGAAGTGTCAGACCTTTCTGTATTTGGCTACATCATTCACCCTTCCCTCCATTCTGACCAGTCTCCCTGTCACCATCATGCATCACCGTAGGGAATGGTATTAGCAGTGCCTGGTCTTCAACAGACATAGAGCGTAGAGTTCTCCCTACAGAAATCCATTTTTGCATCTTCAGAGTCCAGACAATTGTTCTTCTCATGATCTCAGAGTCCTTTAAATGCCTTTTTACCCCAGAGTGGCTGCCATATACAGCTATGTCACCATAAACACCTGCTAGCCCAGGGGTCTCCAACCTTTTTTTCCCCTGAGAGTTACTTTTACACAATGAAAATGGCCAAGAGCTGCTCATGTTTTCTGTAGTTTATTCTCTCATAGCTTATTTCAACCCAAACAAAACTGAATACGCTTGTTTTGCCTGAACATTCACAAAATGTTGGGGTCCACAATTCACATTTTGCATTAAAACATCACAACAAATATTTAGTTCACCTGCAAGTGCATTTTGTATGTCTGTCTGCATTTTCTAGTGTATCTCGCACTATTGAATTAAAACATGAATGCTGTCAAAACAAAACAATGCGATTCAAAATCCACAGATCTGACTTCTTCATTTGTCATTTTGTCACATGTCACTGTGTCACTTTATTCACAGGTCCAGTCGCACGTGTGATGTGTTTTTTAGTTCGTCAGATGACTGGCACTGAGGTGTGTGGTGCAGTGGAGCCCCTGAGGTTCACTCTGATGGAGTCATTTAAATGTTCGTCTGTCAGTCGTGTTCTGAACTTTGAGTTCATGACATTCACGTCAGACTCATCAGAGGTATGGAGACCCAAACAAAGCAGACATTTTCAGAGCCGCTTGGTGAAGGTTCTTATCGTTATCTGGCTCTGCTAAGCTCCAGAAATGCTGAGAATGCTGTTGAGACTTTAACTGTTCATTATTTTGAAGGTTTACTAATATATAATATATTAAATCTAATGTCAGCATGTCTGTCCGTTTTCATGAGAGAACTACTAAACGGATTTAGATTTTGTTTTTTTGCTATAATTGGCTTGAACATTCCGGTTGATTTTATGACTTCTTTCATTTCGCTATGTATCATAGTTTGCTTGCGGTACCGATTTATTTGCGCAAATCTGGGCTGAGTTGAGGAAAAGGGGGGCCTTCCTCACTTACTCACCAGCTTCTGGGTGTGTGCCTTAACTCCACTTAGCTAGTGAATGAGAGAACAGTTGAACTCAACTTTGTTTGAAATTTAAAATAGTGTTACTTAGCTCTGGATGAGTTTCAGTCCGGATATTCTCTTAAGCGTCTGCCACATTGAAAAGATAGATTGCAATTCAGATTGTGAATTGTGTTTTGTGTTAAAAGGATCGTGATATGATTTTTTTTTTTTTTGGAAAGATCGCCCACCCCTAACTTGACTAATCAAGTTTTCAAATTTATGTAGGATTCATTAACCCTTTGGCGAGCTACTTGGAAAGGGGTTGCGAGCTACCGGTAGCTTGCAAGCAACATGTTGGAGACCCCTGTGCTAGAAGGAGTGCTTCTGAAATGGTCGTCCTTCCCACAGGTTCTCCTGTCTCAGCAGACGAATTCTGAAGTTCTTTTGGTGTGATCTTTGGGTTCTTGGTCTCTTCCCTGACCAAAACCCCCTTTTGCCTGTTTAGTCAGTCTCAATAGACTTCAACTGCAGACAAGACACTCTGAAGCCTCAGGCTCATTCAGGGACCTGACACACTCTGAGGCCCGTAAGATGACGGCGCCCCATGTCATCAGCGTTCTCTTTAGACCCCGCCCACTCTCCAGCAGCAGCCTCAGAAGTAAACATGTACTTAAACGTGGCGTTGTGGCGTTACTCAAGTTGTACAATTCAAAAGCTGTTTATAAATTCGTAATCTACAACACAATAAAGTGTGCAGAAAGCAAAGGGTTCTGACTCCATTCTAAAGTATCCCAAGCTGGGGACCCTTGGGTCACTGGTGTCAAATGAAGTGTGTGCACCTTAGAAAAACGAGGGCCGGCTGACATTAATTGCATTGAGGATGGATTTCATGGCTAAATGGTGGCAGATGGATGTTTCCCACCATTGTTTGATATGGTGTCTTCCCAGCCCATAAAGCTGCCAGTGGTCCCGCAGACACTTTCTTGTGACAAGTCCCACTGTTTGCTCGCTCGCTCACTCACTTGTGTGGTTTGGTGGGAGCTCCGTCCTGGTTTTGTGGTCGTGCCAGCATGTAGCCGCCTGTGTGCTCAGTTTTTAAATCAAGTGTTGTCTCCACAGCTGTACCTTTGCCTGTCAGGCAGCCCACGAGGGATGAGGCAGCTTTGGACGGACCTCAGAATCCTCATCTTTCACAGTTCCTTCAGGTAAGCTGACCGCACTGCCCCACTCTGCTGTTTTGCTTTTACTTTTGGTAAATCTGAGTTGACATGTGGCTCACATTCTGTGGAGACTTTGTAGCAAGTGCCACGTGTGCTATGGTCCCATTGTCCGTTTGTGTCTCCTTATTCCAGTGTTTCCCAACCTCGGTCCTGGGGACCCCCTGTGGCTGCAGGTTTTTGTTCCAACCAGCTTGTTTTTAATTGGACTCCTGGGCTAATTAAGTGATGTGTTGTTTCCCAAGTTCTGTGTTTTGGGAACAATATAGAAATTAGAAAACTGTGTTTGGTTATCTATCTATATCTATATCTATATCTATATCTATATCTATATCTATATCTATATATATATATATATATATATATATATATATATATATATATATATATATATATATATATATAACTGTTAAAAAATTAAAGGAACACTTTGAAAACACATCAGATCTCAATGGGAAAAAGAAATCCTCCTGGATATCTATACTGATATAGACTGGGTAATGTGTTAGGAGCGAAAGGATGCCACATCGTTTGATGGAAATGAAAATGATCAACCTACAGAGCCCTGAATTCAAAGACGCCCCAAAAATCAGAGTGAAAAATGATGTGGCAGGCTAGTCCATTTTGCCAAAATTTAATTGCAGCAACTCAAATTGTACGCAGCACTTTGTATGGCCCCTGTGTTCTTGTATACATGCCTGACAACATCGTGCATGCTTCTAATGAGATGACAGATGGTGTTGTGGGGGATCTCCTCCCAGATCTGGACCAGGGCATCACTGAGCTCCTGGACAGTCTGAGGTGCAACCTGGTGGCATTGGATGGACCAAAACATAATGTCCCAGAGGTGTTCTATTGGATTTAGGTCAGGAAAGTGTGGTGGCCAGTCAATGGTATCAATTCCTTCATCCTCCAGGAACTGCCTGCATACTCTCACCACATGAGGCCAGGAATTGTCGTGCACCAGGAGCCACTGTACCAGCATAGGGTCTGACAATGGGTCCAAGGATTTCATCCTGATACCTAATGGCAGCCAAGGTGCCTTTGTCAAGCCTGTAGCGGTCTGTGTGACCCTCCATGGATATGCCTCCCCAGACAATCATTAACCCACCACCAAACTGCTCATGCTGAATGATGTTACAGGCAGCATAATGTTCTCCATGGCTTCTCCAGACCCTTTCACTTCTGTCACGTGCTCAGGGTGAACCTGCTCTCATCTGTAAAAGCACAGGGCACCAGTGGTGCATCTGCCAATTCTGGTATTCTATGGCGAATGCCAATCGAGCTGCATGCTGCTGGGCAGTGAGCTCAGGGCCCATTAGAGGACATGGGGCCCTTGGGTCACCCTCATGAAGTCTTTCTGGTTGTTTGGTCAGAGACATTCACACCAGTGGCCTGTTGGAGGTCATTTTGTAGGGCTCTGACAGTGCTCATCCTGTTCCTCCTTGCCCAAAGGAGCAGATACTGGTCCTGCTGATGGGTTATGGACCTTCTATGGCCCTCTCCAGCTCTCCTAGAGTAACTGCTTGTCTCCTAGAATCTCCTCCATGCCCTTGAGACTGTGCAGGGAGACACAGCAAACCTTCTGGCAATGACACGTATTGATGTGCCATCCTGGAGAAGTTGGACTACCTGTGCAACTTCTGTAGGGTCCAGGTATCGCCTCATGCTACCAGTAGTGACACTGACTGTAGCCAAATGCAAAACTAGTGAAGAACCAGTCAGAAAAGATGAGGAGGGAAAAATGTCAGTGGCCTCCACCTGTTAAACCATTGGGGGTCCATCTCATTGTTGCCCCTCTAGTGCATCTGTTGTTAATTTCATTAACACCACAGCAACTGAAACTGATTAACAACCTCCTCTGCTACTTAACTGACCAGATCAGTATCCCAGAAATTTCATTGACTTGATGCTATACTCTCATTAAAAAGTGTTCCTTTAATTTTTTGAACAGTATATATATATATATATATATATATATATATATACTTAATACAGTATACATACATATACACTTAATCCCAAGGGGAAATTCACAGTTTAATATCAAAAATTTAATATAAAAAAATCCAACATCTGTATGTCTGTCTGTCCACATTTCACAAGAGAACTACTTAACGGGTTTAGATCGAGGTTTTTTTCTATAATTTGTTTGAACATTCCGGTTGATTTTGCGTGTTCTCTCATCATGCTAAGTTAAATAGTTCGCTTGCTTAAACTTTTTACTTGCCCAAATCCGAGAGAGAGGCGGTGGGGCCCTCGTCTGTCATGCGCGATTCTCGGGGTGTGTACCCTACCTCTGCTTAGCCAGTGAACGAGAGAACTAATTAACGGGTTTAGATCGAGGTTTTTTTCTAGAATTTGCTAGAACATTTCGGTTGATTTTGCGACTTCTGTCATTGCGCTAAGAATCCGAGTTCGCTTGCATTAATCCGAGTCTGAGGCTGTGGGCCGAAGGGAGAGGGCAGGGTGTCATCAGGAGTGGGGAGTCGGTTTACCTCTGCGTTTTGGAATGTAACTTGCCTCCGCTTAGCTAGCAATACCTTTTTGTTTATCGATTTTTAAAGTTTTGTCTTGTTTCACTACTCTGCGGGCGGAGCCGCCGGTAACAGCTAGTACAGTCTTCTTGTATAATATGCTACCATGGCTGTCTGTTTGTCTGTCCAGGATTTTAAATCACCTGTGGCTTGCAAACTGTTTGAACTATTGACCTGAAATTTGGTACACATATACTACGTGATGTCTACTGTCCGCTTTCAGAGTGATGTTTGACCTCCAAGGTTATTCCTTATTTTATTTTATTTTATGGTTGAATCAACTCTCGGCCGAGGGCACAGGGTGACTGTGTGCCGCATGCATACGGATGCCGTTCTCGTCGCTACCACCTTCCCCGTCACTTCCCCTACGTCTTCACATCTTAAATCATTCTTGAGGCAGATTGAAGACTTAAGTGCCAGCTTAAGTGAAAAGTTGAAGGAATGCGTACTAAGTAATTGCAACTTAAACAATAACGTAGTCAGTTTTAATGCGAAAAAATGCCGATGAAAGAAGAGAAGAAGCGGGACGCTAGGTTCGAGAAAAGAAGTGCTGCTCAGGAAGTACCAAGCACATCAACCTCTGAGCAAACGAGTGATAAACGTACAGAGAAAGAGGATGAAAACTAGGAATACTCTAGTCAAGTGTATTCAGTGCAGTGCTCCTTTACTGGTATATAATAAATTCTGTGTAATCTCGCTGAGCTCAGTCTGTATGCAATACAGGACCTTATACAGTGAGCTGTCATAAACACATCACCTCATAACATGAGGCCTCGCCAGTTTCTAGCAGTGTTCTGGCACAGCTGCATGGTCTTTGGCCATTTGCACTGCTTAGTGTTGTTCTTCTTACTGGTGCTAGACCGGGTCTTCAGTCTCCTTTGAGCAGTTTCCATGGATGCTGTCTGGAAACACATCACTTAGTCTGTGTGCCTCGCCACATTCTACATGTTCAGCTGCTCATTCCTAGCTGGCCGGTGAATCCACTCATTTATTGCCACAATCAGTTATGAGAGATGGGTCAGAGACAAATGTCAAAGGGCCCAGAAAGGGATGGAGTTTAATATGTGAACATTTCAAGTTTGGCTTTATGGTTCACATTTGGGTTTTTTTTTTTCCCATGTGTCTACGTGTAGTTTTACTTTATTGTATTGGTATTCAATTAATATTTCTTATCTTCTTAGGTGAAGCAGAAAGATTCAGAGGAGTGGAATAGAAATGGTATCATCAAAGTACCACCAGAGGGCGGTAAGTAGATTGGTGGCCTGCAGTTAATCAGCATTCTGATTTCTAGGGACAAACAGATTTTAAAGCAAATAGTGGATCAGTCAGTCATAATGTGAGTGTGGGTGCCTTTCTCAGGCCGCACTTTACGCTTAAAAATGGACTTTTTTTTTACATCCTTATATTATTTTGCTTGTGTCCATCTGTGCTCAATATAAACAACAGTTGCCACAACAATAGCGAGGAATGCGTGTTCCTGGCAGAGTTTTGGTCTTATCTTTAAGTCTTTAATGTGACCGATTCTCGACGGTTTATTCGGTGCATACTTTGTTACTGACCGAAACTCCATTATGACACCACCCTTTTACAATTCCTCTTTCCTTCACTTAAACGTAAGCCGCCCAATAAAATGAAAAGGCACATACAGCATAGCTGAGACCAACAGAAACGCTGTCGCCGGCCTACATACTCACACCAAGCAGAAACCTCGACATCACGCCAGACCAACCAGCACATGCGTATGACAAACCACAGAGTGACATTACCCGAAGATCAGCGGCAGCAAGTCTTGCACCTAGACAGTGAATGAAAAACGAATTACACACACAACCTCTCTGAAGAGAAACGGCAAACAGCCAGGCAACAAGAAACATCACAACAGAAAAACCATAACACTGCCAACTAAAAACGAGATATTCCCTTTATATTATGGCGTTGGCAATTCCCCATTCGTTCAGCGTATTGTACGACTATCACCGAGTCACAACGACAAACGTTTAGTAACATCAGACTATATTTGCCAGGCCCTGTTTTTACCCACGGCCAGTTTTGCACTACATTTTCCAGAGTTCCATCGAAACCTGGGTTAAATGTACAGGTACTTGCGGGTTACACACATGCGAATATTTTCACTGACGATAATTTTTATGCAACAAATTGCATTTTCCGACAATTACTATAGACGTCGGTATCAGGGCTGTGGAGTCAGAGTTGAGGAGTCGGAGACAATATGGGTAGCTGGAATCGGCAAAAATGTACCGACTCCGACTTTAATGAAGAAAAAATACAACAAGTTCAAATGTCCCATTTCACAAACAATAGTCCTAATTAAGTATTTATGGGATGAATAAAGCCCAGTGCATAGTTGTGTTACTATGTTAAAAAATTTTAGTTCGTCTTGCAAAGCACTCTCAGTCCAAGGTTCCACTGTACCATAAAATTTAGAGATTAGTGAGCAGGGGATCAAATGCTTATTAACCCAAAAGCTCTAAAACAGAAATTTTCTTACGCAAGAACTTTTCTTTTCTTGCTATGTCAATTTTTTCCCCTGTTTTGTGTGAACTGTTTTACTTTGATTTTTTGCTAAAGTTTTTACATGAAGATATTGCTGAATCCCATCTTGCAAACTAGAGCTGCTGAACTTTGGTAATTAAAGGAAAACGCAGCTGCACTTTTTTGTCAGTGTGGCTGGCTTGTATGCACCTCAGTTCTCACTACAGAAGACGTGTGTGTGTGTGTAACATTCTGCTCTGCTCTGCTCAACCACAGTCACAGGAGTTGGTGTAAATTGTACAAAAGAGGCAGAAGCTTCTACAAGTGTGACTTGCACTTGGTGGGGTGGAGTACACCTCCGATATTACATTTTTTTGGCACTTGTCATTTAAACGAGCAGACACACTCAGCTTTGTGGTACATGTGTGTTGTACGTTCACAAAACGAGTTACCATACGTTTGTTTGCCTGAGACCAGTTCCACCCTGTCCACTCACTTTGTGCCACAGCTGCACTCGACTACACGTCCGTCTCGGATGAGATGCGACTGGTCCTGGCCCACTTAGCTGACGGCCTCGGCAAGTTCACCAATAGAGTAAAACTGCTAGGGGAGTCTTCGTGTTATTTTTTTTTTTTTGTCCTGACAATCGCACACAGCAAGTAGAGACATAAATGTGACATCTTACTCTTCTAAAACAGTCGCCAGAAAGTCAAGTTTGGAATGACGTTCAGTTTACTTTTACATATCGGATTGCTTTATCATCTGTGATGATTGAATCAAATTGGAAAATCTTAATTCATGGGCAGCGTGTCTTGTAGGAGACATTTGTGAAACGTTAAGTCAATCGTTATTTTAAATATCGTTTTCCCTGATGGACACTCTCTTCCGACTGCTAAACCATTGATGGGTTAAGCTCTCGATTCAGGACTTTAAGTACAACTGATTATGGCTTGAGGCCTTACTTTATAAATAATTTCCAGCAGGACTCTTTTTTTTCTGTATTATGCTTTGGTGCTGTGCTCATAGCCAGAAGTTCAAATGCAGTCAATGAACAGAGATTAGTAATCGTCATCTGAGTGCACTCCATTATCTGAATATTGGTTAGGGTTATTATTATTATTATTATTATTATTATTATTATTATTATTGATATTGTGCCAAGGATTTGAAACGTTTCAGATCCCCTCAGTCTGTTAAGTCGGTTGTCGGTATTAAGAGCCCTTCCTGAAAAGTAGCACAGATAAGCAGAGGGAAGCTGATTTCAGTGTTGGATTTTGAAGCTGCCATTGTTAGTGCTTTACAGTACTTCATTATAAAAATATAAAGTGACTGTGAACATTTGGGGGCACTCTTGAGTCGCCACCAAACCCAAGTAGCGCAGTAAACTCTAAAAAATGACAAAAATCTACAGTCGTGGCCAAAAGCTTTGAGAATGGCACAAATATGAATTTTCACAAAGTTTGCTGCTTTGATTTTTATGATGGCAATTTGATCTGACGAGCCATCAGATGAATTGCTATGAATTGCAAAGTCCCCCCTTTACCATGAAAATGAACTTCATTCCAAAAAACCACCGCATGTCAGCCCTGCCACCAAAGGACCTGCTGACGTCACTTCAGTGATCCTCTCATTCACACAGGTGAGAGTGTCGGCGAGGACAAAGCTGGAGGCCACTCTGTCACACTGATTGAGTTACAATTGAGAAGCGGAGAAAGCGTCAGGGCACCTAAGAAGGCCAGCACGCGCCAGGAGCGTCTCCTAAAGTGGATTCAGCTGCAGGCACCACCAGGACGGAGCTTACCCAGGAATGGCAGCAGGCAGGTTGTGAGTGAGGCAAAGACTTTTGGAGGATGGCCTGGTGGATGTCGAGAAGGGCAGCAGAGAAGCCATCAGGGACAGACTGATATTCTGGGATTGGACTGCTGAGGATTGCAGGGGAAAAGTCATTTTCTCTGATGAATCTTCTTTCCAATCGTTTGGGGCATCCAGAAAAAAGAAAAGGTGAGTGGCGCTGCCATCAGTCCTGTGTCACACCAACAGTCAAGCATCCTGAAACCATTCGTGTCAGCCAAGGCAGTGCAGGGCTCAATCACAATTTGGCCTAAGAACACAGCCATGGATAAAGAATGGCACCAAAACATCCTCTGAGCGCAACTTCTACCAACCATCCAAGATCAGTTTGGTGACCAGCATGATGGAGCACCGGGCCATAAGGCAAAAGTGATAACTAAGTGGCTCGGGGAACAAAATATCGAAATTTGGGGTCCATGGCCAGGAAACTCACCAGACCTTTAATCCCATTGAGAATTTATGGTCAATCAAAAACCCACCAATTCTGACAAACTCCAAGCATTGATTATGCTACCGTCAGTCAGGATTGAGCCCAGAAGTTGTTTGACAGACAGCATGCCAGGGGGAATTGCAGAGGTCTTGAAAAAGAAAGAAGGGCCAACACCGCAAATATGGACTCTTTGCATAAACTTCATGTCATTGTCTATGAAAGCCTTTGACATTTCTGAAGTGCTTATAATTCTACTTCAGTACACCATTTGACAAAAAGGTCTTGTGTCATTCTCTGAACTTTTGGCCACAACTGTATTTATGGAAGCTGTAAAGGACCTTTTATTGTTTTAAATGTGCTCTGTAAATAAAATTGACCTGACTTAATAACTGTCTCAGGAAGACAGAGTTAGATAAGAAGTGGACAATGCACATGAGCAGACTCTCCAGAACAACACAAAATATCAAACCGGACCACTTTTCTGCATAAGGCGAGATGGCCACTAGGGGGAGATAAAACACATTAAAATGAGAACATTCTCTGTGGCGTCCCAGCTTGTACTGAAGAACCGTCACCAGGGAGGTGGCTTTGACTGGAGTGAAACAAAAAAAAATAAAAAGAAAAACAGCAATACATGTATATATATATTTTTTTTCCTTGATATTGCAAATTCAATTACAACTAAAACCAAAAGAAATCCTTAGTGGGTGCAGATGGCCTGGTATTAGTGAGTGCAGGATGCAAACTTGGAAAAGGGGATGCTTGGTTACAGTTAGGGGCACAGCAGGTTAATACTTGGACTCCATTTGATTTCACAACTGGAGGATTCCTTTTTATAGTGAAGCCCACATAGATTCCCCATGTAGTCGTGAAAAAGTAAGTACACCCCCTGATTTGTTTCTTTTTAATATATGTGGACATATCAAGGTTTAATCCCTTTAAGTAAGAGTGATGTAATTAAGGTGGGAAAAAATTAACATTTGACTTTGACTGCAGCAATTAATTCAACAAAAATGAACAGATAACACCATTTCTCTCTGTGGAAAAAGTCCATCCTTGGCTCCAGTAGCTGCTGTTGGGCATTTTCTGGAACTGTCTGTCAATCTCTGAAATCACCTGGGAGAAAGTTTGTTTTTTTTCCCCATTCCTCCATGCAGATTATTTTTCAGGTGGGCAAACTTTGGCCCTCCTACCATCGTTTAATTTATTGGGAAGTTTTGTAACCATCACCCTTCCAGTCTCTAAATTCCGCACATTTCCATTTTAAAATCTGAAATCCGCTTTTTTGATTCCGTCTGTGTTTTCCGCATCGCATAGACCATAGGGCGCAACTTATTCTCAAGTATCATCTGGCACAATGAAGGACTCCTAGTGGATCTTATAATGGTGAGCTCGCCAGGTCCTGACCCGCAAAACAGTCCCAAGCTAGAACATTTCCACCACCATGCCTTACAGTTGGTATCAGGTTCTTCTGGTCAGATTCAGTCTTTGGTTTTCACCATGACTCCTTGTGGCCTGATACCTCTGGCTTACCCTCATCTGTTCCTGAAGTCCTTGTCTTTTCCTGGGTGTTCATGGGAAAAGTTTATTCTTGCCCTTATGCTAACCTAACCTCTCTTTCTTGTTAGATCAGGGATGCTGAACTCCGAGGCCTGGAGTGCCACAGTGGCTGCAGGTTTTCATTGTAACCCTTTTCCTAATCAGTGTCCAGTTTTCACTGCTAATTAACTCCTTTTTCCTTCATTTTAATAGTCTTCTTTTTAAGGATTCTTCTTCTTTCAGCTGCTCCTGTTAGGATTCTCACACCAGATCATCTTGTTCCATATCTTCCTGTCTTCTGCATCTTGCTCTGTCACACCCATCACCTGCATGTCCCCTCTCACCACATCCATAAACCTTCTCTTAGGCCTTCCTCTTCTCCCCTTACCTGTCAGCTCTATCCTTAGCACCCTTCTCTCATTATACCCAGCATCTCTTCTCTGCACGCATCCAAACCAGCGCCATCTCGCCTCTCTGACTTTGTCTCCCAACCATCCCACCTGAGTTGACCCTCTTTCAAGGATTCAGCCCTCTGAATTGATTCCTTTCTTCATTAAATAGCAGCCAAAAAAAATTAGATGTGAAACGAGGTGACAGTTGACCAGCTAAACTGGGATTTCAAACTCCAACCAATTTCACTCTAACCAATCCCTTAATAACAAGCCGATTCTTGCTGTTAATTAAGCCCATTATTTAATTCCACAGCTTGTTGCTGCTCTCATTCTGCCACAGCAGACATTTCCAAAACTGCTGAGTTTTCTGTTTTTTCTAAGCACACCGTCAACATGTTTTGGTAACATGAGAGATCAACCTTACTGAGACCTTCACCTTTTTTTGATTGTCAGAATTTATGTGATGGGCACAGGTGAGCTGCTCACGTGGCGGCTTGTTTTGTGTCTCATTATTGTTTGGCTGCTAATTAATGAAAAGTTTACAACTAAGGGGCCCGAGTCAAGTTTATTAAAACGAAAGCAAAAGAAGTTAATCAGCAGCAAAAACTGGTCACTAATTAAGAAGATGGTTAGAATGAAAACCTGCAGCCCACCAGGATCAGAGTTTGACACCCATGGTGTAGACGCTTCTTCTAGCCTCATAACGCCGTCTTGTAAGAAAAATGTTTTTCGGCATCCCGGGTGTTGCCCGCTCTGGACAGCGATACGAGCAGTAATGTTGGGGATCAGTGATGACGAAGTGAATCCGTCTTCAGGCAGTGAGATTGAAATGGACAGTGAAAGTGAGTCTGCGGAATCTGAAAGTCACCCTTACGTTTGGGTTTCTGTTGACCCCACTTCAAATAAACCAGCACCACCTCGTTTTGATTTTGTGGGGCAGCCAGGAATAAAAGGGAACGTTGACAGCCAAGATCCACATATTTACTTACTTGAAGTTATTGACATCGTCGAGAGAATTGTTCTTGAGACAAACCGCTATGCTGAACAGTGTCAGTCGAGTAAATGACTGTACACCTAAGCAGTTTTCCCAATCAGAGATATACCACACAAAAGACATATTTTGAATAGTATATATGGTGTTAGCATTATTATTACTACCAGTAACGGCGCACTGCACACTTGACTTGAGCATTCCTAGTTTTCCTCGTCTTTCTCTGCACGTTTACCATTCGTTTGCTAAAAGGTTGATGCGCTTGCTGCTTCCTGAGCAGCTCTTCTCTTCTCCACCCTAGTGGCCCGCTTCTTCTCTTCTTTCATCGGCATCTTTTCGCATTAAAACTGATTAAGTCAGTATTTGTGTTGCAATTACTTGGTACATTTTCCTTAATTTTTCACTTAAGCTGGCACTTACATCTTCAATCTGCCTCAAGAATGATTTAAGATATGAAGAGGTAGGGGAAGTGATGGCGAAGGTGGTATGAATGAGAACGCCGCCCCGCTGGCCGCTGCCGAGAGTTGATTCTACAATAACATAAAAATAAAAAGAGGAATAACTTTGGAGGTCAATCATCACCCCGAAAGCGGACAGTAGATGTCACGTAGTATACGTGTACCAAATTTCAGGTCAATAGGTCAAATGGTTTGTGAGCTGCAGGCGATTTAAAACCCTTGACAGGCAAACAGCCACGGTAGCGTATTATATATAAAGATTATTCTTTGTTATTTGTATCATTACTGTTCTTTTTACACTTCTGACGTTGTACTTTTAGTGCTTTGTACGTTATTTGAAAGTATTTGCGGTATTAGCATCATCATCATTAATATTCATTTAATCTTCTTCTTTCCGCTGCTCCCGTTAGGGGTCGCCCCAGCAGATCCTCTTTTTCCTTATCCTCCTCTTCTTCATCTTGCTCTGTTACACCCACCACCTGCATGTCCTCTCTCACTCATTATTATTATTATTATTATTAATTGTATCACGATTATACTTTTTATACTTCTGTCTTTGTACTTTTAGCGTTTTGTACGTTTTTGACAGTATTTACAGTATTGGCATCATTATTATTCATTTTTCATTATTCATTTTATATTCTTTTTTCTGTTCTTAGTTGTATCATTATTGTACTTTTTACATTTCTGACATTGTACCTTTTGTGTGTTTTTGAAAGTATTTACAGTATTAGCATCATCATCATTACTATTCATTTAGTCTTCTTCTTCTTCCTCCTCTTCTTCTTTCAGCTGCTCCCCTTAGGGGTCGCCCCAGCGGATCCTCTTTTTCCATCTCCTCCTGTCCTCTGCACCTTGCTCAGTTACACCCACCAGGGTGGGCCATATTATAAATGTGAGCACACATTTGACATCTTTTCTGTAGGCAGGCAGATGTGCATTTTTCTGTGGGGTCACTTAGGGAGCTTCGAACAATTAGTTGCTACAGGTTTGGCGGTTGTCTGTATGCCAGGAGAGGAGGTTCTGGAAATCCATCTCTCAGTGTTTCGTCATTGTGTAGCATTGGCTGAAGTCCTTTTCTACTTAGGCTTCAAGATGTGGCTTATAGGTGACAACAAGGGGAATGCGGTTCTTGTTGTCTTTGTTTTTATATTCCAGAAGGTTGTCTCTGGGTATGGCAGTAGCTCTTCTTATTTGAGTGTCTGTTGTTAACATTCTTGGCTGTTGCAGTTTGCACTAATTGAATCAGATTGATGTTTTTTCTTAGGTTTGAGCTTGACGTCTTTCCCAGCATATCTTTTAAAATTGTTGGTCTTTACTGTTCTGAAATATATTGTCATTTTAACTCCAGGCCCAGTAAATCACAAGTCTATCCTTAAAAGGATAAGTCTGACCCCATGGAGTTACTTACTGCTTCTGTTTCACTTGAGGCTTGTTCCCAGGGGATCATGGTCTTGTTATAGATATAAGAGAAGCCCTGAGATCGGTTCACCACAGGATGGAGCTACTCTACTGTATAGCTTCAGGATGAGCAGCAGACCTGGTGGGCTTCTGCCTTTTAAAGGAGTGCACTGCCATGTCCAAGTGAATAATGCAGGTCTTTCTGTGGGTCCAATTTGTAGGTAACACCAGGGTTAGAAATTTTTATTTGGGATTTTGTTTTGCCTCAAATTGCATCCCCCAATCCTGCCCCAACCACCCTAGGAATGAGCCCTTTTGAACCTGCTGTACTTCTGATCCCCTGCTAGGCCCTCCTCTTAAATTTGCGGATGATACGACTGTCATTGGCCTTGTTTCAGACAACAGTGAAGCTGCATATAAAGAAGAGGTTCAGAAACTGACAGCAGGGTGTGACATCAACAACCTGGTCTTAAATAACAAAAAGACCAAATACTGCATATATTGTCACTAGCAAAATACCCGCGCTTCACAGCGGTGAAGTACTACCTTAAAATTTTTATTAAGAAGAAAAGTAAACCTTTTTAAACTGAGGGAAATATACCAATAATTATTTGTTAATGATCTCTTTGTATACCACATTGTGAGTTCGGCCCTCCGGTTGTAATATGACCAAGCTGTGCGCTGAGCTTACTCTTGAGCATGCAACGTACAGTTGGCCATGTGAACAGTAATCTTGTTTCAAATCTCACAGCTTGGATTGCTGCTGTCATAATCGGTTTGAGTTTCATGGTTTGTTTCAGTTACGACAGTATTTGTAGGACTTTTGTTGAAGTGACATTCGGCATCTGTCAAGCGTTGTAAGCACACAACCAGTTTCATCAATAACTTCACACCCAGCTTTTGAGAGTTTAAACAATCATAAACATCAAAGTGTCCACTACTGAAATCGTCACCTGTCAATCTGAGATGTTTAAGAGGCTTTGGCGGTTCTCCAAAGGTGTAAAATATTTGGCCATTTCGGTACACTTGAAAGCGACAACCGAACAATTAAGCGGCAGCCATTAACTCACATGCAGAACCATAGTTGAAGGGCTTAAGCATTTCACTCTTCTAGTGCTCCTGTGTAGTCTAATTATCTCCTGTACCGTCATCCGTCCACACCTTGAACCTGTTCCAGTCATTCAATACATAAGACACAATGGATATCAAGAGTGAGCCTGATATGGCCGTGCAATATGTAACAAAGAGAATGGAAAAGGCAGGTGCCACCTCCGGGCATGGAAACCACTCGGTAAGTGACAGTTCTCTGATCGATGGTGATCACCTCGATAGACATGTTAATGGGGGTACAGTTGGAACGATAAAGGAAATGGGTACCTGAACAATGTAAAGTAAGTCTAAAATACCTAAACAATAACTATAATTGTAATAAATGAACAATAAAACAGCGGAGAAGCCGTGGATTAAATAAAAAGGCTGTAGTTATCAGCAGGGAGACGTGAATCCCGTGGCGAAGCAAGGAAGGGAATGAAGAGACCGGAGCGACAGACGGCCTTATATAGGCAGGCAGCCAACTACGTGGGATGCGTTGGGATGGGGGACCCAACGCCGCCTCACACGGTGACCGAGCTGCAGGCTATGGACGTATATATGTACGTAAGTAGGATTCAGTTACCATTGGGAATCCGCGTACCAAATTTCTTGAAGATGGGCCCATAAGTAACAAAGACTGTTGGAAAGTTCAATATGGCGGCCGACAGTGGCGTCATACCACCAAAATAAGTACATACATCTGTCTTGGTTAGCGCAGGGAAGCCGCCTACCAAATTTCGTGAAGATGGGGCCATAAATAAGAAAGTTCAACATGGCGGAGGTTGTCGACCGTTATGACCGTTACGCGTAGAATTTCGAAATGAAACCTGCTTAACTGTTGTAAGTAAGCTGTAAGGAATGAGCCAGACAAATTTCAGGGAAGCTACCTATTCCCTACACGGGAAGTTGGAGAATTAGTGATGAGTCAGTCAGTCAGTGAGGGCTTTGCCTTTTATTAGTATAGATTGTAAAGCACTTTGGCCACAGCATTCCTGTGTTGTTTTACATGTGCTGTATAAATAAATTTGACATTGACATTGATTTTAATGTATAATTTCCAGTATTTTATAATGTCGTTTGTATAAAACTTATGCCATTGGTCCATATAGGAGATTATGATATGCTAACGAAGAGAGAGTAACCACGGAGCACACGGCCTTTCTTTTCTATGTATGGTGCCTACGTAACCACACGGTAATACCCGAACTACAGTGGTGCCTCGGTTTGTGAGTGTAATTCGTTCCAGAAATGTGCTTGTAATCCAAAGCACTCGTATATCAAAGCGAATTTCCCCATAAGAAATAATGGAAACTCCAATGATTTGCTCTACAACCCAAAAACATTCATATAAAACTGATTAATACAAAATATAAAGTAAAAATACATAAAACAAATTAAACCTGCACTTTACCTTTGAAAAGAATCGTGGCTGGTGTGAGGGAGAGGAGGAGAGTTATTATGTTGGATGACTTTCACTTTAACAAATGGAATCTCTGCTTTCTGTTGGCTCCCTGGAATCTTTTTCTTTTTTGCAACTTTAATGATAAAAATACGGACACAGTGAAGAAAAAACAAGTACTGTATATGTCGAGAATAAAGTTGACATGTTGACTTTATTCTCGAAGTTTCCAATTTAATCTCGACTCTTAATAAAGAATAAAGCCAACATGGTGTTGTCATAAAAGTAATCTCCTTGATGATAAAGGGCTTGACGTTGAACTTCTACACTGCAGGATCTCCTGCCACAAGGATTCCTCGGCCACTTGTGAATTTTGATCACTAACAGGAAATGGCAGAGTAGCGTTGAAATGGCCCAGGAATGTTTTTAAAGAAACCCCAGAGTGCAGATAAAATTTCTTTTCCATTGATTTTTTTCCTTTCAGTTTGCCACCCAGCCATAATGTGGGGACTTCCTCTTGGACCCCAGCCCCCCCAAAATGATGAGTTCACAGAAGGCTCAACCTCTTTTCGTTTTTTTGTTTTTTTTAAGGGCACTGATAAGGTCAGATATGACACTCATGTTATGTTTGTGGAACCTCTTTTTGTTGAGTTACTGTCATCCAAATTTGAAAAGAATTATTGCCTACTATTGACCGGATGTGCAACGCCTTTTGTTTTCCAGAGCAGCAGTCCTGACTCCACATCCTCGCCGTTATTGATTTTGGAGCCGTCTTTTTGCAAGTGCTGTAGGTGAACTTCCTCCGAGGCGCAGCTTTTTTCTGGTTCAAAGCCAGGAGATGCAATCTTATTAATTACTGTTTCCACCGGGCCAAGTTGTCTGTTGCAGATAACACAAAAGCGATTACAATGTCGAACATGTTTTACAGCTGCAGGCGAGAAAATTCTGTGCTTATTCTGTGCCGCCTGTGTTTTTATATGTATGGTTTGATTTTCTTTTTATTGTTCCGTTCAGAAACTCCACCTACTCGCGCTCTGTTTTCCTTGTAAAAGGTCTAAACTCTCTACTGAATCAAAGGCACTCCAGATCCTATGCATTAAATCACGCGAAGCCACTCCTAGCTCAGTGCCCTTACAGTGCTGACTCTTAGGCTGTATGCTGATAGCAAATTAGCAAATGTATAGAACCGTTGTCAGCAGTGTCTGTTTTACCTTGTGGCCTACTCTATGGTTGTACTTAAATGTGACAGAGTTACAAAGAAACGCACATGGTGGGGCATAGTCAGAAACAATTGTAGGGGCTGCCAAACTGCAAATGGTAGTCTGCTGGCCTAGCAGTTCTGCAGACTTGGCAGTCCTGGTGCTCTCCCTCTGGCATCCCAGCTTTACGTACAGGTTTGTACAGCAACATTTACAATCCCAATTCAAACTAAAAGAAGTGGGAGTTCAGGGTGGTGTTCTTAGATGGATGCAGAATTGGCTCAGACACAGGAGCAGAGGGTGATGGTGCGAGGAACCTCATCAGAATTGGGTGATGTTAAGAGTGGTGACCAGCAGGGGGCAGTGCTAGGACCGCTGCTATTTTTAATAAATATAAATGATTTAGATAGGAATATAAGTAACAAGCTGGTTAAGTTTGCAGATGATACCAAGAGAGGTGGAGTGGCAGATAACTTGGAATCTGTTATATCATCACAGAAGGACTTGGCTTGGGCAGATTTGTGGGCGATGAAATTTAATGTCAGTAAATGTAACGAATTACACATAGGAAATCAAAATGTTAGGTTTGAATACACAATGGGCGGTCGGAAAATCGAGAGTACACCCCTTATGAGAAGGACTTAGGAGTCATAGTGGCTCTAAGCTATCGCCGTACAGACAATGTGCATAGGCCATTAAGAAGACTAACAGACTGTCAGGTTATATAGCGCCTTGACGTGTGGAGTAGAAGTCGCAGGACGTTATGCTCAAGCTTTATAACACACTGGTGAGGCCTCATCTGGAGTCCTGTGTGCAGTTTGGGTCTCCAGGCTACAAAAAGGACATAACAGCACAAGAGAAGGTCCAGAGAAGAGCGACTCAGCTGATTCAGGGCTACAGGGGTTGAGTTATGAGGAAAGATTAAAAGAGCTGAGCCTTTACAGTTTAAACAAAAGAAGATTAAGAGGAGACCTGACTGAAGTGTTTAAAATTATGAGGGAATTAGTGCAGTGGATCGAGGCTGTTATTTTAAAATGAGTTCATCAAGAACACGGGGACAAAATTGGAAACTTGTGAAGGGTATATTTCACACAAACATTAGGAAGTTTTTCTTTACAGAAAGAACGATAGACACTTGGAATAAGCGACCAAGTAGTGGGGTAGACAGTAAGACGTTAGGGACTTTCAAAACTCGACTTGATGTTTTTTTGGAAAAAATAAGTAGACAGGTGAGCTTTGTTGGGCTGAATGGCCTGATCTCATCCAGAGTGTTCTAATTGAAAAAAATCGGGAGTGGTCTCCCCAAGACTGTCACGTATACTCAGATATGGGGATGGATATTTGAGGAGTAAACCACAATACAATGATAATATTTTTATGTTATGTACATTACTTGTATGCAAAATTTGGTTGACCAAAGTGAAAGGGCACTCCAGTTATGTCATAATTCCAGAAAATGGTATTTCCGGACTCGGGGAGGTCTAAAACATTGAGATAAATTAAAATCTGGAAGTTGAATTTTTGGAGATTCCAATACTTTCCCTATACAGTGGAACCTCAGCTTCCTGACCCGAAGTAATTTCCCCCATAGGATTGTATGTAAATACAATTAATCTGTTCCAGACCGTATGAACTGTATGTAATTATTTTTTTTTTTTTAAAGATTGTTAAGCTGAACAATAGTTAATTATACCATAGAATGCACAGTGTAATAGTAAACTAAATGTAAAAACATTGAATAACACTGACAAAACCTTGAACAGAGAAAACTAACCTTGCAAGAGTTCACGCTACAGCCTAACGAACCGCTGCTGTAAACACTTTTTTTTTTTTAATGAGTTTTAAGCACAGTGGGAAAAAATGAACATTTGAAAAATCTGTAATTTATACAAAAACTAACCATAAACAACCAAGAAAACTGACCTTGCATGAATGGAGTTCTGGCATGAAGGAAGTGAGGAGGAACTGGGAGGAGAGGAGATTACAGTTTTGAGGTAAAGTCTGTGACAATGCGGGTTCGCTGCATACTTCCATCTTGCTTCCAGGAGCCCTTAAACCCGTCACCGTCGGTAATGTTACCGATGAGCACGACAGTGAGGGACTACAATGGAGCAATCGGATGGCGCAAAAAGTGGCAGGTACTTTCATTAAAATCAACAGAACAACGATCAAAAACAAATTCCACATTAAATAAACTGCAGTGCTTTCAGAATCCTTCAATCCCATAAAAACCGATGTGAAGTGGAGATTACAATCCAATAGAAAAAAGTCTTTAAATATAATGAGATTAAAACAATGCTCGAAGCAGTCTCTTTAAAAACAAGCCGGGTGCATTCTTTAACTGTCTTTCTCGGCCTTTCTGCCTTCTCGCGCTCTCTCTCTCTCTCTTACTCGCTGCACAGGGAGAGACTGAACACGTGCGCATCAGTGCGTACAAACCGGAAGGGAAACTGGCTTGTTCGTCACCCGAGTGTGTGGTCGTGAACAGATGCAAAAGTTTGGCAAACTTTTTAGTTGTTACCCATTTGTACGTGGTCCGAGACGTTCATGACCCGAGGTTGCGCTGTACTTCATTTATGAGAAAGTCAAGGAGGTCTAAAATGTCGAGATTCATCAAAATTTCTACATTGAATTTTTGGACGATTCCAGTACTTTCCCTACATTTTGCACAAATTTAAACATATCTAATTTTGAAAGTGAGACATTTTACTATTTCATGAAAAATATTTGCTCATTTTGAATTTGATGGCAGCAACACGTCTCAAAAAAGTTGGTTACAGCAGGCAACAAAAGGCTGGAAAAGTAAGTGGTATTAAAAAAAAAAACAGCTGGAGGAACATTTTGCAACTAATTAGGTGAATTGGCAACAGGTCAGTCACATGATTGGGCACAAAAAGAGCATTTTAGAGGGGTGGAGTCTCTCAGAAGTAAAGATGGGTAGAGGTGCAGTATTCTGCAAAGAAACGGCGTCCACAAATTGTGGAACAATTTGAGAATAATGTTCCTCAGAGTAAAATTGCAAAGGCATTGAATATCTCATCATCTACAGTGCATAATATCATTACAGTTTTCCAGAATCTGCAGAAGTCTTTGAGCACAAGGGACAAGGCCGAAAATCAATGTTGGATGCCCATGATCTGCAGGCCCCCAGGTGGCACCTCATTAAATTCAGGCCTGATTTCTGTCATGAAAATCACCGTCTGTGAACACAGTTGTCCGTACTGTCCACAAATACAACAACATTTATTTCTGTAGCACGTTTTCATACAAGTGATGTAGCTCAAAGTGCATTCATTATAATATGAGGAAAGAAAAATACAAATATATATAATCTGAACACTACATAAATATTGCGTTCTCAAGTTTTGTTTTCAGACCTCATGTTGACCCCACAACTTGATTGCCATGTCAGAGTCATTTTGAGGTGCAGTGTCCCCTTTACAGAGCTATACACCATTAGTTTAGCACAGACACAGTGATTTATGTGTACATCTGCATTAAGAGTGATGTGAACAGTAAGGGGGGGTCCAAAAATCCCAGACGCACATGACCCAACACAGCAAGAAATGGTCTACCGTTTTGATGTTTGTCGCACTACACATGGTGCTCATGTTGAGTGCATACAACCTCAAGTACCATAGGAGCAGACTTTGAACTTTCGTCTATCCAGTGGTGTGTGTCGAATGTGTTTCTGTCTTCTACAGTTTGAAATTTTTGAAATCTGCTCTTTCATTGTGAATGGCCCTGTATGTGAGAATATTGGAGACTCTGAGGAGTGTAAAGTAGGACTCCGTCTTCACCTGGTAGCACTGTGATCACCGCCACCTAAAGAGCCGCATTATGCTCTCTCAGCAGAGCCGCTTGTCTGAAAATGAAAAGAGCCAAAGGGTGAATATCTGGAGCAAGAATAAAAGCTGGAGGTGAAAGAGGCAGAGATCCAGAGCAAGGATCAAAGTAAGGTGGAAAAGATTCAGAACTGGCCTGACTTCATATGATGAGAAATGTTCTTTTGCTTTCGTATAAGTTATTTGAACTGTTACATTTCATAGTGAGTTACGGCAAGTTCGGAGTTATATGGTAATTTGGGTTCCATGGAACAACTTACGCCCCTTATTTCAAACGTTATTTAAGTACTGGATGAGTTTCATCAGAATGGGTGGACAAAGCAGGAAGGGGACTGGAAAACTTTGTGAATGCGCAATGGTGAAAATGGAAACAGAGCACAATTAAAGCTAAAATGTATGATCAGGAAATTTGAAAAGCGGACTGAATTGATCCACATCACTGTCCAGGAAAGTAAAGTTCCTTCATCCTGGCTCACTTGACAACAGACATGATTCAGTCTATGACAATATCTTAATGATGAATCATTCTAGATGCTGATGACTTCAGACAAGGGATCGAGTGCCTATTAGACCTGGTCCATTTGTGGACGCTACAAGCTGGACCTGCTCTGTATAAATATGAAAGACTTTAAATATAAAGCCATGGGGCAGCTGCGCAGGTCTGACCTCATCTTATTGTCAGCTACAAGCCTCTTTATTGACAGCAGCAATTCTCTGTTATCCAAGCCAGATGGTTTTATATAGATAGGTAGATAATTTATTAATCCCAAGTATTAAATTAAAGAGTGATAACAATGCAGGTATAACAGACAATAACTTTGTATAATGTTAACGTTTACCCCCCCGGGTGGAATTGAAGAGTCGCATAGTGTGGGGTCTCCTCAGTCTGTAATTGGAGCAGGACGGTGACAGCAGTCTGTCGCTGAAGCTGCTCCTCTGTCTGGAGATGATCCTGTTCAGTAGATTCACAATGATTGACAGGAGTCTGCTCAGCGCCCGTCGCTCTGCCACGGATGTCAAACTGTCCAGCTCCGTGCCTACAATAGAGCCTGCCTTCCTCACCAGTTTGTCCAGGCGTGAGGCGTCCTTATTCTTTATGCTGCCTCCCCAGCACACCACTGCGTAGAAGAGGGCGCTCACCACAACCGCCTGATAAAACATCTGCAGCATCTTATTGCAGATGTTGAAGGACGCCAGCCTTCTAAAGAAGTATTTTTAGCTCTGTCCTCTCTTGCACAGATCATCCATTTTGGCAGTCCAGTCCAATTTATCATCCAGCTGCACTCCCAGGTATTTATAGGTCTGTACCCTCTGACACAGTCACCTCTGATCATCATGGGGTCCATGAGGGGCCTGGGCCTCCTAACATCCACCACCAGCTCCTTGTAGTTGGTGGAGGCCTGTTGTTTTTATTGTATGTATCTGTTTATTTATTTAACTCTTTCAGGGCTAATTATTTTTCTTTTTCCCCATTTTGGCCCAAGGTTGAATATTTTTTTCTAAAAAAACTCAGTTATCTGAAAACCACACAAATCAGTGGTTTCACACATAAATCAACATGAAATATTTTATTTATGACCAATGTCCCTGTGTTTTATGTTCCATGAGCCCCTACACTATGTGAATTCACATACTGTACCTATTGCATGGCCTAGTGTGGCAACATTAGAAGTAGCCAATGGCATGCATGGCCACATTATGCTACTTGCAGTACGTGTTACACTGGCACTACTGTTTCAGGAATCTGCTGCTATTATTGAAATTCTGTTTTTTAAAGAAGCCTAATAATATCACGTATTTGTCCCATGCAAGTTCATAGCAGAGAAACAACTTTTTAATATGCTCCGAATCTTACCTTCGTGACTGTTGTTGTAGCTTGAAATCTATAGTTTGAAGCCCTTCTCCATTTTAGCTCCTGACATTTGACACAATGTTTGAATGATGCAACTTGCGTCGTTTATCATAAGTCTGGGCACGTCTTGAAGCGATCGGATGAAAAAACGCCATTGCTAGTCCGTTTTGATGTCCACGCCGGAACTGAAACAGCTGGCTGACATGGAACCTGAAGGAGTGTGTGCACATAACCTATGGCAGTCACGTGACTGGGAGTGCGTTGTAGGAAATTATTTGCGTTACAAGTAGGAGAGCCTGCTGAAGTGGCCACTAAGTGTATATCTGTGATTTTTATTTATGTATTTATTTATTTATTTTTACATCATCTTTCGATTCTTCAAGGTAAAGTCATTTGCATTCCAAGGCGAGTAACAGAAAAACTTGTGATGATTGATCTCCTAGGAAATCTGGCCCTACAGCAGCACATACGTCAAGCCGCTTTTATTGAGTGTGGGTGCACGTATTCCGGCTCCGTAAGGTTTCTGTTCTACATCTGTTCTGCTTTTATCTTTAAAGACCAGCTGAGGATTTGAGTTTTTTTTTCAGAAAATGTTAGGCCCAAATATAACGCCACAATGAACTGCAGGCTTGAATCCACCAGCCATCTGCGAGAGCGATGTCAGTCTGACTTATAAAACTGAATATTTTAATCTTTGCTATGTAACGGTGGGCATTGTGGGACAATATTAACTTATACTGGGCTCTCTTTTTAGGGAATGATGTACTGATCTCACAGTATTCTGCTGGACAGAAGGAAGCGGTGAGGGCAGCTATTAAAAACAGGTGGGTTTCGATTCTATATGGGATAAGATTAGTAAATAATGAATTAATGGCCATTACATATGAATGTCAAGGGTGGGGCCTCTCCACTTTCTATCATCCTGGTCCTCTTCCAGAGGTTCTTCTCTACCTTTTGCTCTCTTAATGAATATGTACTTGTGTTTGTGTTCAATTGGTCGTTTGCAGGCCGTCGGTGACTGCTGGTGATTGTTGTCCTGTTGTTTGTTTGTAATTGTGCTTTACATGAGCGTCCCCTAATCAAATTCGATTTGATTTTTTAACATTTTCAAACCGTCTCATCCTGTTTCTCTCATTTCAGTCCTTGTAACTCCTTGGAATTTGTTTTCTTCTCCCACAGTTCACTTCTGAATGTCTGTCTCATCGTTCTCGTCTTGGTCCTTTCCCCCGACTGTTTAAGTTCCACGTTGACAGCTGCACTTTCTTCTCATACATCGTAGCACTCATTACACACCTTGTGCATTGTCAGCTGATGAATGGTTTTCTGAAGGGTAATATGAGTGGCTATTGCTAGCATTTTTAGCATTTACAAATTTGTGCCCTTTTTTTGGGGGGGGGGTTGGTTGTATTTGTGTCAAAATGGGCCAAACTGAATAATATAATGTCCCCTCTAATATTAAAATGGAATGCTCTAGGTGGGCAATACCCCCCATCATCATTGTTCTGATGTGTAGTGTAAATGAATATAGTGGTGGTCCTTTCACAAGGATATACCCAACAGGGGATGCCTGCCCATCATTTCTATTTCAGAAAGGTGCATTCCTTTTTGGTATTGAGGATCCTTTTCAGTGCCACAGTGGGGTGCTTGGATCTTTACATGTCTACCAGCCCTGTGCACATCTGTGCTTCACATGGGGCGAGGTTGGATGATAAGAAACTGCAAATTCTTTGAAGACATTCTAAATAAAGGAGAGAAGGCAACGTCAGGACATGAGCAGTGGGTATAGGAAAGAAAACTTTGAAATATTCACATTTTATTTTGCTTTACAGCCTTAAATGTAAACACACACAAACTAATATTTCTTCCCAGCTTTACTTACTCAATGCAACCTCCAACATCCAAGTGAAAAATATCACAGCTACAGTTCAGAAGAATTATAAAAAATCAAAAACAAGATTACTGAGATTAATAAAGGACCCCCCTCCCATATCAGTGTCATTTTGTTGTCCCCCTTTTTGCTTTAATGACAGCCTTGAGTCTGTTGATTCTTCTCTATCAGCTTTGCACATCTAGATTGTGTAATATTTGCCCCCCGCTCTTCTTTACAGTTTAACTGTTCAAGTTTGGTCACATTGGATGGTGAGCGTTGGTGGTCTGCTATCTTCAGATCTTTCCACCGATTTTCAGTGTGATTTAGGTCTGGGCTCTGATTTGCCACACCAGGAGATTCACTTTTTTCTCCTTCAGCCACCGTGTGGTCCATTTTGCTGTGTGCTTTGGGTCGTTGTGCTGAAAGGTGAACATTCTGCCCATCTTCAACTTTCTGGCAGAGGGTAGTTTCCGTCGAGGATTTAACGGTATTTTGCCCCGTCCATTTTACCTTCTGCCGTAAGGTTTTTATCTGCTACACGAATAGAGGAAGATTGCCCTGGAAGACTCTTTATAGCCGCCAGGTTGCAGCGCTCAGGTCGTGACCTCCGAGGACACGCCCATAATAACCATTGCATGTCCTAACAACCGGTGCCCAGTCTTATTCTTCTTCTTCCGGCTGCTCCTGTTAGGGGTTGCCATAGCGGATCCTCTTGTTCCATATCTTCCTGTCCTCTCCATCTTGCTCTGTGACTCCCATCGCCTGCATGTCCTCTCACACCACATCCATAAACCTTCCTTTAGGCCTTCCTCTTCTCCTCTTACCTGGCAGCTCAATCCTTAGCACCGTTCTCCCAGTATACCCAGCTTCTCTCCTCTAAACATGTCCCATATCTGCTAACTCTCTCCCCTTACCAGTCATACTGCCAACATTCAAAGTTCTCACTCTCTTTACCTCCCTCCTCTGCTCCTGCCTTCAGCCACGTCTTCCCCTCTCTTCTTCTCCTTCGGCCAACAGTAGCCCAATTTCTGCCAGCACACTGTTAGCTAACAGTACTGGTGGCGGTCGTTGTTAACCCGGGACTCGACCGATCCGGTATGGAAATCTGTATTGTTGTCTGCATATTGATTTGGCAAAATTTTACACCGGATGCCCTTCCTGACGTACCCCTCCCCGTTTACCCAGGCTTGGGACTGGCACGAGGAAAAGCACTGGTTTGTGCATCCCCATGTGGCTGGGTTTTAGCACAGTGAAATGCACAAATGCCTGTAACTGAATAAATCCTATCAAACATTCCTTATCTAATAAACAAGTTTTATTAATTGACGCCTCTCCTGCCATTTGCCCGTGTAGCCTTTGTGGTAACTGCCCTGGCGTTCATAAAGGTGTCTGTGATTGCACATTTCCACCATTCCTTCCCTGTTATCTTTGCCTACATCTGCCTTTGCTAACGTGTTGCTTTTCCCCCCATCTGTCATCACACGTCTGTTATTTTCTTGTGCTTTTGAGTGTGGCTGTGTGCGTGTCTGGGCCCTCTGATGGGTCGCCACTCCTTCTGGGATAGACTTCTGCCCCTGTGATGCCAATTTGGATTATCAGGTTGGGTAATGCTATTTTAATGTGTATTTTTTTTATCCTTTGCCATTTTGTGTTAATCCTTCTCTTTAATAATTATGTTGATTAAGGCTGTAATGGGTTTAAATTAGGGGTTCACAATTATCACCAAAATCATAATTGCAGATTATTTCCCATGATGTTGTAATTGTGATCATTAATTTTGCTTAATGGAATTGTCATGAAATGCCTGTTTTCTGTGGCCAGCTGCATCTGCTGCTTTCTGTATGCACAACCAAATCAAATCAAGCTGTGAACGGCGTTCCCAGATTACTTTATTACAGTTAAATAAATCAACACAAATGTTTTTAACTTGATGTTGGTCATTAGAGCAGCTTCATAAGCAGAGTTCTTATTCAAAAATTGGGTCTAGATGGAAGCATAGAGGGAAGCATATCTAACTAAACACACATACAGTTAGGATCATAAATAAGTATTTGGACATTGATGCCATTTTTGTCAGTTTCTCTCTGTGTACCACCACAATGCATTTGAAATTAAGCAATCAAGATGTGACAGAAGAAAAGACTTTCATCTTTAATTGCTGGGGTTTAACAAAGGTATTGCATTAAGAGTTCAGAAATGATGGCCGTGGTTCATAGAGTCCCTCCATTTTCAGAGGCTCAAAGGTTACTGGACATGTGACTGATCGGCAGTGACATGGCCAGGTGTGGCCCGTTCTCTCTTTATTTTGTGACAAATTAAATGCATCAAAAGGTCTGGAGTTGATTCAAAGTACTGAATTTGCATGTGGTGGCTGTTCACTGGAACTCAACCTGAGGTCCAAAGAGGTGTCAGTGCAAGTGAAGGAGGCAATCATTAGGCTGAATAATGCAAAATAAAATCTATTAGAGAGAGAGCTAAAACTTTAGGAGTACCCAAGTAATAATCTATATATACAGTATGAGTCAATGTCTGTGTGTGTGTTTTTATGTTCCAGTATCACTTCTGAACGGCTGGAGCGATTTTCTTGAAACTTGGTACAAATGTTTCTCATTGGTCGACTAAAAAATACTGTAGGGTGAAATCAATCCGTAACCCAACCCCCCACCCCTCTTCTGGGCTTGGGGGGGCTGATCAGGCAGTCTTGTATGCATGTTGACACTCGGAACGACCACCAGAGGGCGGAACTGGAGGTGACTGCCAGCATTCTTTATGTTTGATTGTCACCACCCCACCTGGCTGCTGCTTTAGAAATTAAATAGAGTTGGCCGGTTCCCAGCATCAACTGGATGATAACGTACATGCAAGACTGCAAGACAAGCTCATTAGTGAGTCTTTAATATTTGTTAATTTATTTTTAAAGTTTTTTTTTTCTTTTTTTCTTTTCTCAAACACTTTATTTTCCTCCCGGGCAAGTAATCTACTCTACGTGTGTGTGTGTGTATATATATATCCTTTCAGAATTGATAAAAACTTTAATGTGATGTTGTTAGATTTTCAGATTCTTATTCCGTTTTTAAATTATAAACTATAAAATATCAGGAACTTGTGTCCCGCAAGATGAGACTTTATGCCAAGAGATTTAACCACACCTGGGGCCAAAAATAAAAGACAAGGAGTAGATGAGAAAGACAGCTGCTGTACTGGCTTCTAAATGTTCAAAGCGCAGTGTGAGATTCAGATCACTCAGCACAGCAGTAGCAGCAGCAAGCCAGCAGCTGATCGAGTAAAGAGGAGATAAAAAAAAAAAATTTGTTTCCCATTGTATCACCGTTTCAGAGGAGAGACCACGTCTCCTTGGGTTGCGTTTGGCCCCCCACTTCATAACGCGAGCGGCAGAGACTCGAAGTGGCTGGCATTTAGTGCAGATCAGAGGGGTTGGCAAGTGAAGCGAGCAGAGGGTATCCCCCTCGTGTGTGTGTGTGTGTGTGTGTATATATATTATATGTGTGTATATATATATGTTGGTGGAGAGCTTAGAATAGAAGAAATGGATTCTGTAGACAGGTGGGCTTTATACATATCACAAGCTGTGATCAGGAGTATCTGAAATTGATTGATTGATTGTAATCCACAGGCAATCTGTGGGAGCCAGAATTCTGGCTGGGTCGTCGAGGATCAACTCCTTATTTCACTCAATGACATGCAAATCAGTTTATAACTTTTATGTCATGTGTTTTTTCTGGATTGTTTGTTGATATTCTGTCTCTCTCTCCATTAAAATGAAAGTACCATAAAAATTTGAGACAGTTCATTTCTTTATAAGTGAGCAAAGTTACAAATTCAGCAGGAAATTCAAATACGTATTTCCCCCACTGTATAGTAGTAGGGTGTTGTACCGTGTGGATGGAATGAGAACTCTGGTAAAATGAGAAACCTTTTATTGGCTAACTGAACAGATTAGAGTATGTACAAGATGACGGTCCTGAAGAAGGGACCTGAGGTACCTCAAACGCTTGCATATTGTAATCTTTTTAGTTAGCCAATGAAAGAGGTCATTTTGCTCATGACATTTAGATATAATGCAAAGTGAATTTAGTGCATCTTGGGAAAAATAATTGCTGGAGGTTGTGACAGCTTACATCCAGGGTGGGGATTATTTATTTTCAAGTCTTTATGGCACACGGCATTGCTTGTTTTTACTGAATAGGCACAATGTCGTCAGTTACTCTTTGACAGCCTGCCGAAGCCGGAGATGTGTTATAGCTGCCTTAACTCTTTTGGCCGTTTTTTACAGTGAAGTGTGTAAAGCAGATAATCTTCTTGTCAGATGTTTGTGTGTTTTGTGGCTGCCATTCATCAGCTGTTTGCTGTTATCTTGCTTTTTATTTTTGTCACACAGGGTGATGGCAGAACTGAATCCAAGACCTCTGGCATTACTTTGATAAGAGAAATATGACCCCTTTTTTTAACTCCCTCTGATTTAGGCACAATGCCTTTTGTTTTACATTGCAAAGCTCTGCTTTGTCCAGTTTAATTTTATAGTATTTCAGAGAAAGCAAATCTTTATCAAAAGCAGTAAATCACCTTTGTGAAAGGCCCTGCTCCAGCATCCCTCTGGTGTCGTCATAGTTTGTTGTGGCACCTACGTAAATCTGCCTGGCTTTCTTAGTTTTTCAGAATTTCTTGACTGTTTCGTTGCCAAATAGCCTGCAGTAAAGCCTCGTTTTTAGACATCTGATGGGGAGATTTAGTTTTGCCGATGTGCTGGCCTCGCTTGTGTATTAGCGGCTAAGCGACTTTGTCTTTCTTCAGAGGTTTTGTTTTGCCGATGTGCTGTCCTCGCTGAATCTAAGACCTTGGAGGCCCTTATTCAGACTCCACCTCTCACTTCCAGATCAGACAGACACACACACTTCCACACATAGATGTTTATATATAAGACTAGGGGGCTTTGCCCCCTGCTCGCTTCGCTCACCAACCCCCCCGGCCTGTGCTATGTGCTAACCACTTTGCGTCTGTGCCGCTCACGCATGTGGATTTCACTTTCACCAAACAACAAATGCTTTAATTCTCGTGGATATGCCTCTTCATTGGGAAAGAGCACTACTTTTCCCTGATGGCAACACGAATTACACGATCTACAAGTCTCCGACTTAAAGTTTAAAGCCAAACAATAACTACATAGTTCTGTCATATCACCTATGCCATATATTTTCGATCTCTTTTCGCTGTTGTGTTATTTCACCAAGTAATAATTTCCGTTTGTTAACGCTAATGCGATCTTTACTATCAGTTTTTTGAGACTTTCGAATTTTAGTACTTTCATAATTTCTAACTCTGCATTTGTATCACGCCAACATTTTTGAACCTCTTTACGACGTTCCACTTTGTCTTCTACTCTTTGTCTTTTATTTCCGACCCCACTTGGAGCTGAGTAGCTCAGAAACTGGGTCTGACAATAGCATTCACACGGATGAGAAATGAGTGGACCATGGGCGTGGTTGTAAATGTTTGAGAGGAGGGTGGGACTTGTCAAAATCTCTTGGCAAAAAGTCTCGTCTCGCGGGACCTGAAATTGTCTCTCGCAGAAGTTGAAATTATATCCGAGAAAGTCTCATTCCGGGATTTCCTTTTATAATGGAGAGATTTTATTATTTTGTTTCGTTATTAGTGTTGCTCGCTTTGGTACTGAACTTTTAACAGCTTCGCAAATCCTTTCTTTGTCTGTGTTATGTCAGCGTGAGCCTCTCCCAGTGTTCATTGTATTAAGTGTGAGTGGAGGAATAATTAACATTAACAGATTAAGGAGTTCAGTGTGGTTTCATTACCCCTTCATGGCGGTTCACAGGAAGCGGCACATCGCGAGTCAAAACACGGACTCCTCAGAGGTTAACCAGATATAAAGCCAGAGCACAGCACACAGCACATGAAGTAAGCACCGGCTACAGTGGAATAACTTGAAAGTCACATGTGATTGCATTCGCTTTCTTTACTCCCTCATACTTATCGATTATTTTCGTTTTTGTGTTGTGATCAATTACCTTTTTTCTTTTAATTATAAGACAGACGTAACTCAATGTAGTCATAACCGCTGCAGGTAATAAACTAAGATCGAGGTGAATGAGTCACGGCATAAGGAGCTGGCATAGAGAAAACTGTTGTTTGCCCGTGAGACACGGTAGCGATCATAATTCGAATGGTCGTAAGACACATAGATTGTAAGTTGACATCCACCACTGTAAATGAAGGAACATTGAGCGCAGATTCTGTAATTCACTAGAGAGACATCATCTGGAGTACTGTGTGCCTTTGTGCCATCCGTACTACAACAAATACACAACAGCTGTAGAAGCTGTGCAGAAAAGAGTAACCAAGTCTATTCCCTGGACCAGAGAGGTGCCAGCACCCCTAGGGGGTGCAAAAAAGTGGAAGGCTGCATCACAATTTGCCAGAATTTGACTTTATCGTTGTGTTATTGGTGTCTTACAGTGTGCCATTACTTGTACTGTGTGTATTTCTTTTATTTTAATGCTTCACTGCAAGTCTAGGCCAAACCGAACAGATCTTAACGCTGTGTATCTCCGGCATTTCTTTCTTCATATTTCCAGATCTCATGGTGGCCCTTTGAAAAAAGAAGTAAAGGTGCAGCTTTTGCAGATGCATGCTTCTGAAAAGCCAGGAGGAGTGGCACATATGAAACAAGATGCCAGTGACACTGCTGATGCCATCCCACTTCATCAGGTTTGGAAATTTATTTTACCAATTTAAGTACAATAGTGTAACTGCAAGAGGAGGGAGAGGCACAACATGAAGCGCACACACCGTTATTGAGTTTCACTACATCTGCCTCTCTTGTTCCCAGGTGTGCGAAAACGCGGTCGCTGTCAATCTTAGGCGATTCTGTTATTCTTTGAACAACGTCAAGAGTTTCCATTCCAGGACAGTTATTACCTTATCTGCTTTGAAGGTGTCGTTTGATATCCAAAAGTAGGCACTGCGTGAAAAGGCATGAAAAATTATCCCTTGGAAGAAAATTTTAAAAAGGCCCAGGATTTAAATTTTTTAAAATATGCAGGGAGATTCACTCGAAAGAGGCCTTAAATATCCTGTTGTAACTCCCATTAGGGTGAAGCAATCTGAACCACAAAAACCACTCTATACATTGACGTATGTGTAATCGATTGCATGACATGCGATGCTGGTAGTGGTTTCCATTTTCTGGCAGACAAATTGGGCCGCGGCGCTCCCTCAATGTATCGGCAAATGTCTCGTCGGTTGGGGTTTGGGATATAGCAGCAATTTCACGTTGGATGTTTTCATTCAAATCTTCCACAGTGCAAGGCTTGTTCCGATAGAGTTTTTCTTTGAGCAGACCCCAAAGGAAGAAGTCTGGTGGTGTCAGATCCGGCGACCGTGGTGGCCAAAGCTGCTTTGAAATGATCCTGTTGCCGAAGAAGGACTCCGTTTCTGCCATGCTCCTTGCCAATGTGTGACACGTTGCTGCATCTTGCTGGAAGTAACCTTCCGTTAACTCACGATCATCCAGTTGATTCTGACATCGTGCAGACAAATTGGTGACCCAATAGCATGGAGATGTGCTACTCAATACTGTACACCACCATCCTGATGAGAAGTCGAATGACTGAGTGAAGGGGTACGGGCGGTAGGCACCCAGAAGTTGCAAACAGAGGTTAAACGTCCGTTTGGCTGTCTAGTGCTTACCTCATCGCTCCGACGCAGGGGCGTCCCGGCTTGTTCAAAGCTCCGTATACTGAGGAACACATTGCACGTTGTTTCATTCAGATTGCTTCGTCCTACCAAGTTATTACAGAATATTTGGGGCCTCTTTCAAGTGACTCTCCCTGTATTTATTAAAGATTAGCAGGGACACCCAGAAAGGACTAGGGTGAAATTAGTCTCACAGAACCAGATGTTCTTCTTTAACAAGAATACACTTCCAGGGAAAACCCATTTAAAAGCTTCCAGGGGGCCGAGAGTGTGTCCACTAACCAAGCCAACCTTTTTTTTTTTTGCACTTCTGTCATAAAGTTTATATTCAGTTACTTTGACAACTGCCTAAGGGGACAGATGACTGCATAAAAACCTGAATATACCTGACACTTTAATGCTGGAGTATCACCCGTTGCATGGCTGCACTTGGGTCCTAACCTGGGATCCTGAGTTGGTTTGTCGTGTGGTGGGTGCGGCAGTGCACTGTATCAGTGCGTGCTGCTAACCCCCCTTTAATGCTGGACAGATTTAATTTAATTTTTTTTCAGACAAAGACCAAGTGTGGTGTGGAAAAAACAGTAGGAGTTGGGGGGGCTGGTCAATGATTACTGTTAAAACTAATATTTTCAATTAAGGTATTAAATTAGTGGGTGCTGGAATTTGTCCATGTTATTTGCCCAAGGAGATAAGTTACATCACTCTTATTAACGTTGACAATCCTCCATATGGTGACGGAGACTTTGGAACAGAAGTAATTCATTCATTCAGTTCAAACACTTTGATGATGAGTCGTTCTGACCCTACAGTTAGAATATGTGGCAACTTCACCCATTTGACTTTGTAAGGAACTATGACAAACTTCCGTCAGTATGTGTCATGTGTTGTTTACTTGAGAAACAAAAATTTAAATGTAAACCTGTGACACCTTTCGGCAGATCTGACCACAATCTTATTAATCCTATTCCCAGTTACAAACCTGTTATTACCACCAGGATACTGAGGATGGTTAGCCTGGAGACTGAAATGGCTCTGAATGACTGCTTCCAAAGGGCAAACTGGGAAATGATGAGTGTGTCACATGAGGATTAATGACGAGGGACTCGGTCACCAAGTCACAGGCTGTCATAACTTCTGTATTGTACACATATACAGGTGCTGGTCATAAAATTAGAATATCATGACAAAGTTGATTTATTTCAGTAATTCCATTCAAAAAGTGAAACTTGTATATTAGATTCATTTATGACACCTAGACTGATGTATTTCAAATGTTTATTTCTTTCAATTTTGATGATTATAACTGACAACTAATGAAAGTCCCAAATTCAGTATCTCGGAAAATTAGAATATTGTTAAAAGAGTTGAAGACACCTGGTGCCACAATCTAACCAGCTAATTAACTCAAAACACCTGCAAAAGCCTTTAAATGGTCTCTCAGTCGAGTTCTGTAGGCTACACAATCATGGGGAAGACTGCTGACTTGACAGTTGTCCAAAAGACGACCATTGACACCTTGCACAAGGAGGGCAAGACACAAAAGGTCATTGCTAAAGAGGCTGGCTGTTCACAGAGCTCTGTGTCCAAGCACATTAATAGAGAGGCGAAGGGAAGGACAAGATGTGGTAGAAAAAGTGTACAAGCAATAGGGATAACCGCACCCTGGAGAGGATTGTGAAACAAAACTGTGGGGGAGATTCACAAAGAGTGGACTGCAGCTGAAGTCAGTGCTTCAAGAACCACCAGGCACAGACGTATGCAAGACATGGGCTTCAGCTGTCACATTCCTTGTGTCAAGCCACTCTTGAACAAGAGACAGCATCGGAAGCATCTCGACTGGACTGCTGCTGTGTGGTCCAAAGTTATGTTCTCTGATGAAAGTAAATTTTGCATTTCCTTTGGAAATCAAGGTCCCAGAGTCTGGAGGAAGAGAGGAGAGGCACAGAATCCACGTTGCTTGAGGTCCAGTGTAAAGTTTCCACAGTCAGTGATGGTTTGGGGTGCCATGTCATCTGCTGGTGTTGGTCCATTGTGTTTTCTGAGGTCCAAGGTCAACGCAGCCGTCTACCAGGAAGTTTTAGAGCACTTCATGCTTCCTGCTGCTGACGAACTTTATGGAGATGCAGATTTCATTTTCCAACAGGACCTGGCACCTGCACACAGTGCCAAAAATACCAGTACCTGGTTTAAGGACCATGGTATCCCTGTTCTTGATTGGCCAGCAAACTCACCTGACCTTAACCCCATAGAAAATCTATGGGGTATTGTGAAGAGGAAGATGCAATATGCCAGACCCAACAATTCAGAAGAGCTGAAGGCCACTATCAGAGCAACATGGGCTCTCATAACACCTGAGCAGTGCCACAGACTGATCGACTCCATGCCACGCCGCATTGCTGCAGTAATCCAGGCCAAAGGAGCCCCAACTAAATATTGAGTGCTGTACATGCTCATACTTTTCATGTTCATACCTTTCAGTTGGCCAACATTTCTAAAAATCCTTTTTTGCATTGGTCTTAATTGATATTCTAATTTTCCGAGATACTGAATTTGGGACTTTCATTAGTTGTCAGTTATTATCATCAAGATTAAAAAAAAAACATTTGAAATACATCAGTCTGTGTGTAATGAATGAATCTAATATACACCTTTCACTTTTTGAATGGAATTACTGAAATAAATCAACTTTGTCATGATATTCTAATTTTATGACCAGCACCTGTAAACTGTACTCCGCTTTCCAAACTACAAGCCCTGGATTACTAAGAAGCTACAAAGTCTGCTGAATGCGAAAATTAGATCATGCAGATTAGATTACATAAACTTTATTAATCCAAAGAGGAAATTCTGATGCATACAGTAGCCGAAGCATAAGAAACAATGATATAGACTCACAGGACAGATAATACTGACAATCAATTGATAGATAAATCAATATATACAAATAAACTTAACAAGTACATCGTGTGGAAACACTGAATTGCCTAATAGTGGTGGGCAGAAAAGACTCTCGGAGGTGCTTGTTAACACACGACGGTAGAATGAAACTGTAGCTGAAAGTGCGCCACAAGAGCGCCTTCTGGTGGGGATGAAGGGCAGTTTTCTTGGTGGCATGAAATTTTGTCATCATCTCCCCTCCGGCTCTTTTGTCTTGCTGATATGGAGTTGCAGCTTGTTGTCCCTGCACCACAAGACAGAGTTCTCCATAACCTTCCTGTAAACTGATGTGTCTCTATTATTAATGCAGCCTGTGATGGGGGATTCATCCAAAAATGTTTATTGACAAAGAGGCTGTGAAGAGCATAATAAGAATGCCGAGTAGAGCTTACAGAGTTAAAACCGAAAACAAACTCACTTAGAAGAACATGAAATATGTTTGGAATGGACCGGTCATAATTACTGGACTCAAGCAGTCCAGTGCTGGGATGCTAGAGGGCAAAGTGGAAACGGCTAAGACCCTGAACCAATGTTTAATTTGATTTTCCCATCTTCCACTAACCCCTTAGAGGAGCTATCTAAGAAAGGGCAGAACATACTCTGGTTTTTTTATTCTTTCATTTTTTAGGAGACTATATTCCCTTAAAGTGGGTACATGTTGAGTACCTCTAATCCAAAATTCCAAAATCTGAAACGTTCTCAGCGCCTGTGTTCCCTCTAATTTTTTTTCCTTCACTGTTAAGCGGATGTGAAAAACATATGTGCAGATTTCAAGGGGATTTATTCATTTCGAACAGGAGGAAAGGGGGAGCATCTGGACCCCTGTGAAGCATTGAGCACCATGAACTTAGGGCACATGATCAGCGACCAGGGGTTTTTGGAATGGAATTTGGGGGCTTTATCTCCTGTGACGCAAAATCGATGACCAGAAATGACGTCCCCCGTGAAGCAGCGAGCACCGCGAACTACCAACACTCACTGCAACAGCGCAATCGATGCTGCATGGCAGTTTCAATATGCTGTGTGGGGCAAAATGATAATACCTGCATGGCAGTCCAAAAGTTCTGCACAGTATCTTTACATATAATAACTATAACGCTACCGTGGCTGTCCCGGGATTTTAAATCACCTGTAGCTTACAAACCGTTTGACCTATTGACCTGAAATTTGGTACACACATATACTATGTGACATCTACTGTCCGCTTTCAGGGTGATAATTAGCCTCCAAGGTTATTCCTCTTTTTTTTTTTTTTTATTTTATTGTAGAATCAACTCTTGGCAGCAGGGTCTCCTTGTGGCGCATGCATACAGGCACCGTTCTCATTCCCTACCACCTTCGCCGTCACTTCCCCTACCTCTTCATATCTTAAATCATTCTTGTGGCAGATTGAAGACTTAAGTGCCAGCTTAAGTGAAAAATTAAGGAAAAGGTACTAAGTAATTGTAACACAAACACTGACTTAATTAGTTTTAACACAAAAAGATGCCGACGAAAGAAGAGAAGAAGCGTACTGCTAGGTTGGAAAAAAGAAGAGCTGCTCAGGATGAATGCTAAACGTACAGAGAAAGAGTCTGAAAACTAGAAATGGTCAAGTCAAGTGTATTCACAGCTTGTTATCGTGCAGTGCGCTGCTACTGATATATACTGTCCGTTTGTCTGTCCAGGATTTTAAATCACCTGTTGCTTACAAACCTATTGACCTGAAATTTGGTACACATATACTACGTGACATCTACTGTCCACTTTCAGGGTGATGATTGACCTCCAAGGTTATTCCTGTTTTTATTTTTATTTTATTTTATTGTTGAATCAACTCTCGGCAGCAGGGTGGCCGTGTGGTGCATGCATATGTCAATGTTAATTTATTCATATAGCACATTTAAAACAACATAGGAATGCTGCGGCCAAAGTGCTTTGCAATAACAGAATAAAAGAAAACATACAAATAACATAAATAGAAATCAAATATAATATGGGTGCCGTTCTCATTCCCTACCACCTTCGCTAATCATTCTTGAGGCAGATTGAAGACTTAAGTGCCAGCTTAAGTGAAAAATTAAAGAAAACATACTAAGTAATTGCAATAAAAACACTGACTTAATCAGTTTTAACACGAAAAAGATCATGGATCATGCGACTCATCACGTGAAGTATAAACCCAGCTTAACAGTGACAGTTAACAACAAGCAGAGTGCAGAGCAGACACCCAGGATGATGAAAGCTGCTGCTACTTCAGAGTCAGACTTACTAATTAGTAAATAATCAATTCAGTAAGTGATAAAACAGAATGAAAATTAGGATGAAAATACTGCTCACAATTAAAAAAAAAAATGAAAAGAAAATTAAATATTCCCCATATAACATCTTACTAGATTTTAAATAAAATCTGCCAAACCTACGGTAGTTTTGTAGTTTCTGCCTTGATCTTCTCCAAAATCTAAAAACTGGGAAATAATGACTTCACTTAATTAGTCTACAAGTCTAAAAAAAAAATGAAAGTTGGTTGAAACAAAAACCTGCAGCCACAGGGGGTCCCCAGGGCCGAGTGACTTGAATAATGATGTCGGGATGATCGTGTTTGTGTACAGTCAGGTTTATTTTCATTGCTCGCACTGTGAGCAACAGGGCATGGCAGCCAAGAATGCTTGCATGAGCTCATCTCTCTCTTCTGCCAGTTTCTCGGGATTGTTGCCCCCCGTTAACAACACAGTCACCTTTTTTTTTTTTTTTATGCTTCCTATATTTTTTAGGCTCGTGTGTTGAGCTCTGCAGTCCATGCCAGTGTCAACCTCCATCCAGCGGTTCCACTGACAACACAAGGGGGCTCATTTTCTGCTTCAGGACCTGCTCGGCACCAGTTGCCTGGCAACCACATCCAGGATATGCATCATGGAGGTCCGAGCTCATCTTCTGTGTTCACAGCAGGTATGTAGCAACCAGCAGAGAGGCTGGCACTCAGGAGTTGGCATGCCTGCTTGGCGAGTGTTGTTATCATATCTGCATAATTTGCTCTAAATGCATTATCAACATAATGTCGTATGTGTTTGGTTTTATTAATCTGCTTCCTTACATTCATTTTACTCTGACACACTTCAGTTTTTTTGTTTTTTTTAAATGTATGTATTCAAGAGAGACATGCCAGGTGAAAGTTAGCAGTCTTGCCTTTAGGGCAGATGGCTTCAGCAGTTTTGTGTTTCTTCTCCAGTGCCCATAAGGTCAACAGCTTGTCTTCAGTTCCTTTTAACAAATGACCCTCATGCCAGCCTTCTAGGGGTGAGTTTAGGTAATAAGTGTGTGGACTCTGGTACAGGGGGCTCATATACTGTAGGCAGGGTTATACTGCAGTGTATACACCATGTCTTAGGCGTAGGAAGCTCTTGCAGCTGTTGGCCATAAATGAAGTTGAAAGCTTATACTTATGTGTGTAGAGCATTCATTTAGCATAGATTTTTGTGGCTTGCTTGGCACCTCATAATGTTCTTTGGTATAACCAATGATCATACGTGTGCCAAAGATGCACAAGTTATGCAATACATGTGGTAGTCTGTGCTCATTTTTTGTTTTAGATAGATAGATAGACAGACAGATACTTTATTAATCCCAAGGGGAAATTCACATAATCCAGCAGTAGTATACCGATACAAAGAAATAATATTAAATTAAATAGTAATAAAAATAAAATTAATGTTAGCATTTACTCCCCCGGGTGGTTTTGACATTCATCACTAAAGTAGGGCTTGTAGAGGTGGCAAACTTTCCATTTAAATTTGAACAAAAACAAAAAAACGGAAAACAAAAGTGTAGGACCCTGGGGCCAGGATAGCAGATTGCTCAGCATGGCCTATCTTGGAGTGTTTGTCTGGCACAGGAGTCACCAAGTCCAGTTCTGGAGGACCACTGTGGCTACAGGTTTTCATTCTACCCCTTTTTTTTTTTTAATGAGTGCCCTGTTTGTGCTGCTAATTAACTTTCTGTGAATTTGTTTTAATTGAATTACTTTCATAAGATTTGTTCCTCTAAATTACTTTATTGTTCCTCTGAATTGCTTCATTTCTTTCCTTAAACCAAAATAAAATGTGAAGTGAGTGAGCCAACAGAAGACCAACTAAGTCAGGGCCTGAAATTCCAACCAATTTCACTCCAACCAGCTGCTTAATGAGGTGCCACTTTAATTAAACCCGTTCTTTAATTCCATGGCTTGTTGCTGCTCTCATGGTGTATTAGCAGACATTTCTGAAACTGTTGATTTTCTCTTCTCTAAGAGTTTTGTGGACCTGAGCTGATCAACATTCCCGAGACCTTCATCTTTCTTTATTTTCAGATATTGTATGATGGACACCAGTTGTTTTGGCTCATTTTCAAGACCAAATCAGATAACTTCATTTAAATGAATTTGAATTAGCAGCACAAACAGGTCACTCATTAAGAAAAGGGTTAGAATGAAAACCTGCAGCCACGGTGGTCCTCCAGGACTGGACTTGGCGACCCCTGATCTGGGAAGTGCGTGCCTTTAAAGGTGCTAATCATGTTGTGTGAGCAGATCCCACTTGTGTGGCTTGCAGTAAGGGGGCTCGAAACTGTAAAATGAGCGTTTAACTGGAAACCTTGTGACATTACATTATCTGCATTGTGAGGGAGCATCAGTTACGGCACTACAGCCATTTGGCGCGTTTCCCCAAGGGTGATCCAGCTCGTAAGATCCTCATTGTTGGGGACCCGAATGGCTGGACCAGGCCAAGTAACCATGCCCTCGTAACACCTGGCTGCGGCAGATAGAAGGTCATTTCCGGAGGGTGTCTGCCTGTGGGGTTTCCAACCGGGATCCCGAGCTGTTTCGTCGTGTAGTGGATGCGACAACGAGCTGTACCAGTGCATGCTCCCTAACTTGACTTGACTTGTCACTTTGTCAGTCTTAATCCTGACTTTTTTTTTACCACATCAGAGGTGGATTGAGGACCTCTCATATGCAGTCATGTCACCTTAGAATGGCAGCATTACATTAGCTTTGTGTGACTGGTGTCCATTGCTATGAAAAGCTACTCACTGTGTTTGCCCACCTCTTCAATACTGAGAAGCTTTTTGTATTCTTTTGTAGCCAAAGGGATTTATGATTCCAGCAAAACCATCTCAAATATTTCCCCGGTGGAACCTCCAGCTCCACGTCGATTTGCACCCGTGCCAATGCCAAAGGAGGACAAGCTGCCCAGCAACAAAGACAAGCCAGGTAAAACTTCAGAGCTAATTAACTACCTGCACAACTTAAGTCAGTATCTCATGACATGATTTCTAGCGGGTGGGAATGTCAGACTTGACGACTGCAGTTGATGATCTTGTCGAGTGTGTTTGATTACATGACTAGAAAGCACAGAGTTTGTCAACTTCGATGACTCCATACCAACTTACCAGCACCAGTTCACCATTCCAAAAGTATTGTGACCTTGCCCTTTTTGTGACAGCTAGCTTACGGAGTCGGTCCTCGTGTGAAGGCTTTACAGGTAGATGAATTCAGTCACAGTTTTGGCCTCTTTCCCCCTTCCTCACCGCTCCCTGCCCCAAACCTCCCCCCCATCTGCCATGGTACATAAAACATACAACATCGAGCTTTTGCAAGACCACAAACGCATGTGTTCCTTATTCCTCATAGCTGTATTGTGTACATTTTCCTTGCAGGTGAGCTCTCTCATTGGTTGTCGGCTCTCGCATGCCCATGAGCTCACCCTCATGTCTTATAGCAAAATCATACCTGTTTGGCGTTGTCAAGGTGAGTCACAGACTGGTTAGAGTGAGTCACTGGATATGTCACACACTACGTGACTGCTGGCACAGGTGTGTGTCCTGTGATTGTCCCTAAAATTATGTAAATGAAGTCATGTGATGTGACCGGGGCCTTTACCAATTGTTAAATGAGCTGACACTTAAGGAATGTGAAGCCTTTCTTCCAAATGTATTTGTTACTGGACTTCATGGCCTGCTCTGGAAGGCATTTCTTGTTTCTGTAGTTCAGTTGTTAAACAAGATTTCTTTGGCACTTTTTGTACGAGAGAAACAGAGAGGTTAGGAGCACACGCTGATACAGCACATTGCCGCACCCACCACATGATAAACCAACTCAAGATCCCAGATTAGGACCTAAGTGCAGCCATGCAACGGGTGACACCTCAGTACCACACTAGTTGTGATGGAATGGAACCAGTATGAGGTGGCCGGAGTGCCAATTTTGCCACCAACACCCAGGTTTTTCCCTGCAGGGGCTGGATGCAGATTAGCGTGATACCCACCGACGTTGAAAATGTTTCTGTACTTTTATATTTTCAATGGAAACGCTGAAAGCCTGAGGAGCAGTAAATTGGTCGTGTCTGAGAGTGTCATGTGACTAGTTCTGTCTGGCAAGCCGGCTGCCCTTGCAGTTGAGTGTAAGTGTTGTCACCCTGTGGTGAAGAAATGGCACCAAAGAGGAACAGCGTTCTGTCACATGTTTTTTGTGGGCAGAAGGTGTACCGGGAGCACAAATTCATCCTCACATATGTGCTCAGTATTGGGGTCGATAAAGTTCTGTCTCGTAGTGTCATCCATGAGTGGATTGAAATGCTCGAAAATGGCCGTACTAGTGTGACGGATGCAGAGACCGTTCCGGATGTCCAGCTACAGCCACGTGATGATGATGATGATGATGTGAAGACAGTGGTGCATCAGTCACCACGCGCTCAATCAAAACATTTTTTGCTGATGGCATTAAAAAGTTGGTACGACGCTGGGAGAATTGCAATCGCAAAGGAAGGTGACTATGTAGAAAATGTCATTTGTTTTTGAAATATTTAATAAATAGAGTTAAATTAAAGTGCGGAAACTTTTTGAATGTCCCTTGTAGCTTTTCTAACTGCATGTAATTGAACTGTAAAGTGGCTCTCCTTGGAAACTGAACCGTGAAACTTAAGAGACTATAAGCCTATGTTGTGTGCTTAGCAGTAAGTTAGGGAACGGGTCCCACTTCTCACAAATGGCATGGTACCCAGGAGGAGAATGCTCCAGCCATTTCTATTTACCCAGGAGTCTGACCATCTTCTTTAAATGCCGCATGTAGGTTGAAGTGTGTCCCGGGTAGCAGCACTCCATGGAAACGCCAGGATTTTAAAACAATTTTATTTAACTTGACTCCTCTGTCTGTTTGTTTGTTTGTTTGTCTGGGTCAACTAATGTTAAACCCACTTTTGGCGAAGTTATTTTCTTCAAATTTTGCATACGGGTTCAGTATCGGTGACAGTACAATAATCCGCCAAAACCGATGCAATTACGTAACAAATTTTGCCGTAATCAATGGTTATGCGATTCCAGTTAATGCACACAGAACAATGACGGAGAGAGAATATAGTGAGATATCGGAGCATACGAGTGAGAGACGCATTGGATTGCCCCCACTTGCCTCTCTTGCCTCTTCCAGTGAGTGGAGTCGGTAAATATGCAGGCCGACTTTACTTGTTAATTCTTGCGTAGGAGTCTCACCTTGATGATCACAGTGAGGCAGTATTGGCGTAAGTGTGCCGTTCTGTCATCCATATTTTTTTTTTTCCACAGCGACTGAGCGCAAATGTCCTAAGAGCCTGAAAGAAAAAAATACCAACCAAAATATACCGTATTTACAGTATAATTTTTGGTATTTTATAATGTCGGTTGTGTAAGTCGAATGCGGAAAACTCTTGGTATTGGTCCAAAAAATTACGATATACTAACACCCACCTGAGAGAGTAACCACGGAGCACATGGCCTCTTTTTCTATGTGGGTGCGGCAATGCGCTGCATCAGCATGTGCTCCTAACCTCTCTCTCTCGCTCGCTCTCTATTGTGCCTACGTGACCACACAGTAATACCCGCACTATTCTGAAGTGACGTTTGTACTGATTTGTGTTTTTTGTATCTCACACCCTCGTACACCTTTATCGTAAGAGCATCCCGTATTCAGATGGAACGTTCGATCAGAAAAAAATATGAAGCTGGCTTTAAATGAAAAGTCGTAAAAGAAATTGGTAACTGCGCTGCTGCAACAAAATTCGATGTGTCTGGGAAACTGATGGCGAGATTGGAGGAGGCAAGAAGATGTAAAAAAAAAAAAAAAATTTTAATGTCCCATTTTTGAATGGGTGTATAAGTTGTGGTCTGGTTGTATAATCGACTTTTCGGGTTTCAAGTCCCGACTTATACGTGAGCATATACGGTAATTCTTTTTAGTATTCAAATAATTCTGCAAACTTTTAAAGAAGCTTCCCGTTCATGAAAAATGATTAAAGAAAAATTATTTGCAAAATACTCAAAAAGTAAAAAATAAAATATGTACTTTTTTTTAAAAAAAGTGAAACGATTATTTACTTAAGTTATAAATGCACTAAAAAGCAGAAAATAGATTTTTTTTTAACCACAGTGTTCGTGGTTATATGTGACTGAAATCGTGGGGTGCACATAAATTAATTAATTTAATCAATTAATAGAATAGCTACTTTCATCATAAAAATAGCATTGCAGTTCCCCACAATGCTAAACGTTTCAAAAATTGTTTGAATCAATTAATTTATGTGTGCCGCACGATTTTATTTACAATACAATACAATTTATTTTTTGTATAGCCCAAAATCACACAAGAAGTGCCACAATGGGCTTTAACAGGCCCTGCCTCTTGACCGCACCCCAGCCTTGACTCGCTAAGAAGAGAAGGAAAAACTCTCTTAGGGAAAAAAAATGGAAGAAACCTCGGGAAAGGCAGTTCAAAGAGAGACCCCTTCCCAGGTAGGCTGGGTGTGCAGTGGGTGTCAAAAAGAAGGGGGAGGGGGTCAATACAATACACAGAACACAAGTAATCCTCAATACAATATAATAGTAAAATAAAAATATTACAAGCACAGAGCAGAATGTAACAGTAGATGATATCCCATAATATGATTTGGATTCATTGAGAGTCCTGGAGACTTCAGGCCATCAAGCTGCCTCCACCTACTAGCCATTCCACAGCTGAGTCAGCTCTGAGCCAGCCAATCCGATGACAGGACCCCTCTACCCCACGATTCCTGCAATCCTCCATCAGGGATGACTTTACCTTAGGCAGGCAAAACAACTTGGCAGGTGGGCAGTAACACCAAGTGCCACATTTGAGTACTGAGAAGAGAAACTGAATAGGTGAGGGTTCGTAGCAAATCGCATTTAACCATGACAATAGTAGTTAAAGACATTTTTTTTTTTTTGCTTTTTAGTGCATTTGTAACTAAAGTAAATAAAATTGTTTTACTTAAAAAAAAAAATGTATACATTTTATTTCTTCTGGCTTGTTGTTTAGAGTTGGGTCCATTCACTGTTGAAGTGCTGTTTTTTGTTTTTTTTTTTGTTTTCTTCGCTGCCACACTTCCAAGACAAATTAGCACCACTCTCCTCGTCTTGTATCCTTTGACTTCAGTCTCTAGTCATTACATAGTGAACGTTTTTGGCACCTCTTTTCCAGCTCTGAAAACACTCAGGGTGTGTCTGATGTGACTCAGTTGCTCAGTTTGGAGCCCAGTGTTGGTATCCATGCATTTTGTATGATTTTAAGCAGCCGGTTTCCCCTGAGGGCCCTGTCAGCTGTTGGGTGTTCCTAAAATGCACTCTTCATGTCATTCAGGCCCACAAGCCCAATTTTAATATTGTAGGCTTTCAGAATTTGACTCATCATTTTGCATTTGTGCCAGGCGATGCAGGTAGTATTTTCCTTAAAATATTCAAATGTGGGCGTCTTCCTGGCAGCTCTAAATTTTGGTAAAATATACCCTAAGTATCCAGTCTGAAATGCTGCCACCTACACCAGTCATCACATGTTTGACTAGCTGTCACCTCCCTGTACATCTTCGCACTTCACAGGTTTCATCTGCTAAACCATTGCTTTCCTTGGCTGAACTAGCGGCTCTCCTTTGCTTTGCTTTATAAAGTGCTGAATACGCTTCCTTCCTAATACAACATCGTGCTGACTTAATGAAGCTCCACTGACAGTCGGTTCTCACCATGATGGCAGTTTCATCTGCTGATTGAAGCCATTCTAGCTTTCAGCTCACCTCTACCTTCTAGGAACTCTTCTCACTATTACAGATGTGTGCCTGTGAACCCAAAGGTAATAATGTTTAAGGAGTGTTTTGAATAGCAGTATGTTCGCACTTCTGTTTACCCAACACTAAGGGACTTCTAAACTGCAGGTTCCAAATTGCTGTTTGTTTGTGGGCTTCACAGATGGAACGGTCTATTTTTGTTTCTTAAATTATTTAATTTCATACGTTCATGATCACCCTGTGAGTTAGTAGTGGAGACCTTGTGATTGTTTTGACATCACCTTTCCAAAATGAACACCAACGTTAAGCACCTTAGACACGGAGTACAGATATTTTTCTCATTTTCTCCCTTTAGTTAGGGGTAGTGAGGAAACAAGCTTTCTTTATTATTGTTATTATCGTTACTTCTTCCTATTCCATTCACTTTACAGGTATATCTCTCGATTATAAAAGGAAATCCTGGGCCAAGACTTTCTCGGAGATAATTTCAGGTCCCGCCAGACAAGACTTTGTGCCAAGAGATTTTGACAAGTCCCGCCCTCCTCGCAAACATTTACAAGCACGCCCTCGGTCCACTCACTTCTCATTCGTGTGAATGCTATTGTCCGACACAGTTCCTGCGCTCTCAGCTCCAAGCGGGATTGGAAATAAAAGACAAAGATTTGAAGACAAAGTAGAACATCATAAAGAGGTTCAAAAATGTTGGCACGATACACATGCAGAGCAGGTTAGAGAATCTGAAAGCACTAAAATTTGAATGTCTCAAAAACTGATAGTAAAGATCGCATTAGAGCTAACAAACAGAAATTATTACTCGGTGAAATAACGGAACAGTGAAAAGAGATCAAATATATGGAGATATGGTGATATGACAGAACTATGTATTGTTTGGCTTTAAACTTTAAGTCGGAGACTTGTAGATCGTCTAATTCGTGTTGCCATCAGGGAAAAGTAGTGGAAGAGGCGTATCCGTGAGAATTAAAAGATTTGTTGTTTGGTGAAAGTGCAATCCACATGTGTAAGTGGCAGGGACACGAAGTAGAGCAAGCCGGGGGTTTGGTGAGCGAAGCCCCGTAGTTATACTACCATTATTTCTATACCAGTAGCGGCACACTGCACGTCAGAAGCAACGTTCCGAGGTTCGATTCCCAAGAGGGGATGCAGTGAGTGTGTATGCCTGATGAGCCCAGAATTAGGGCGAAACACGTGTCGCGTACACTTTGCATTATTTGACAGTAAAAGCTATTTCAACCATTCTATGATCTGCTTCTCGCAACTGAAAGAGGGCATCGTGGCAGATGTTAGCTGACTTGCTGACCAACCACAAGCATTACCTGGTAGGTAACCACCCATACAATCAGATTGTGATTCAGACTACGAATGCACATACACACACACACACACACACACAGACATAATTGTAAAAATTATATTTTTGGACTTAGGGTGGTCTGAAATGTCAAGATTCATCAAAATCTCGACATGGAATTTTTGGAGGATTCCAATACTTTCTCTATACTTCATATACAAGAAAGTCAGGAAGGTCTAAAGTGTCGAGATTCATCAAAACCTCGACATCGGGTCTTTGGACGATTACAATAATTTCCTTTTACTTTGTATTTGAGACAGTAACAACAAATATCAATGCTTGTTCTAAAATTGTATAAATTGAATTTTGCCATATTTTTAAAAAGTTTTGAACAGATCCTCTATACAGTAATTTGGTTTGTGGTTAGGTTTTAAATTTCAAAAATCTCGCAATGATTCCAAAAGGCTTATCAGAGAAGGGTCTCTTTTTTTAACCCTGGTCTTATGGGCAATTAAAACAATACCCAGTTGCTTTATCTTTTGAACATTTATTTAACAATGTAAACGAAGAACAAAATGTCAACCCAAAACAAACGAAGCCACCCCGTAATTCAATTCTTCTTTTGCAAAAATCAAAAACCGGAAAATTCAACAGTACTCACAATGAATGTAAACGCCCCAATTCACAGTCCCATATTACACTGTCTGTCTGTCTAAGCAAAATACACCGAGTCGTGCTTTGTCTGAGTGCACTGCACTCCTGTTCAGCTTGACAAGACTTTCAGGCTCAAGGCCTGTTACCTGAGATCTGTTAGCTGCAAAGGTTAAAGTCCATATCATCCATTTTTAAATAGGCCTTAGCGATATGCTTTATTAATTGGAGTAAATAATCAGTGGTTTCTTTTGTAAACTGAAGTGGACATGAACTGCAGCAACGTGTTCTATGGACCTCACGTTTAGCACACGTGGCATATCCTTGTAATTGTAACTGGTTGGCGTAATACTCACCAGTGGCTTCTTAGTTCTGATCACCCCTTGCATTTCCTGATTAGTCAGACAAATGAGTCTCCTTCATTTTGGTCTGTATGGTAACACTGAGTGCCAGCCACACTGCCCACTTTCGTTGTGTACAAAATGCCACAGAACTGGTTCTCGCTACCTTCATCCTGACTCCATTTCCTTTCGGTAGGGATGCTCACGCCTCTCCATTCATTCAGCTTACACTTCGCTGCCTATAAGCCCCATTTTATCACTAAAAGTCTCTGCTCGGCTTGCCCCAAATCACAGGTTATTCAACACACTGACAAGTGCCCGGTCGGTCATGTTCTCAGTTAATTTAGGCGTCATCACTGCTTCAGCGGTGCCCACTCAGCTGTGCTCTGTTTTCAAAATACAAGGTTTGATCTTCAGAGGCCCGCTTCGCCTGTAGCTTCTGTTTCTGTGTTCCCATGGCAGCCAGAGCTCTGTGATTTCGGCTTTTCATTTTATTCTGTGATTACTGCTCCCTTGCACTCTTTGTTGCTAGCTTGCTTTTCCACCATCATTGCAGCTTTTAACAGAAAATGAAGTAAGAAGTAGTGACTGGAAATGAAGGCAAGGCTGACACATCTCGTGATTTGAAGTCGTCATGAATGTGTGACCCAAACCAGTGGACCCGAGTTCTGAGTGGCAAAGCACCCATTGAGCAGAGCAGGGTGAGAGGCGCTCGTGAGCACACGTAGTGAATGGAATTGTGCTCAGAGGCCTAAAACTGTGTTGTATTTTTCCAGTACTGTGCTACCATTTTCAGGCATGGCCAATAATATTAGAACTGGGCCTGTTATTCGATTTTTAAAAACGTCATCACAATTGCACAATCAAAACAGACTGCATATTAATCACAATTTGGTATATTTTATTCAAACACATTAAGATTTTTCTGTAAAACACAAATAACTCTGATGAATTTGTAATGAAAATCAGATTTAATAATCACTTGCCTATGCTTATTAAATTATTTCAGTTAGCTTATTGAACAGTTTTTTGTGTAACACAAACAGAGCTCAACGATTGCCAAACACCATTAGCGGGATTAATCTTCAAAGATTATTGCATAGGTTTATTGGTTACTTATTAGAACATTAGCACCCTCGAGACGAGAACAGGCCATTCAGCCCAACAAAGCTCGCCAGTTCTGTCCACTTATTTCTTCCAAAATAACATCAAGTCGAGTTTTGAAAGTCCCTAACGTCTTACTGTCTACCACACTACTTGGTCACTTATTCCAAGTGTCTATCGTTCTTTGTGGGAGGAAAAACTTCCTAATGTTTGTGCGAAATTTCCCCTTAAGTTTCCAGCTGTGTCCCCGTGTTCTTGATGAACTCATTTTAAAGTCACCGTCTCAATCCACTGGACTAATTCTCTTCATAATTTTAAACACTTCAGTCAGGTCACCTCTTAATCTTCTTTTGCTTAAACTGTAAAGTCCTCAGCTCTTTTAATCTTTCCTCATAACTCAACCCCTGTAGCCCCTGAATCAGCCTAGTCGCTCTTCTCTGGACCTTTTCTTGTGCTGCTATGTCCTTTTCGCAGTCAGGAGACCAAAACTGCACACAGAACTCCAGATGAGGCCTCACCAGTGTGTTATAAAGACTCGAGCAGAACGTCCTGTGACTTGTCCTCCACACATCAAGGCGCTATATAACCTGACAGTCTGTTAGCCTTCTTAATGGCCTATGAACATTGTCTGTACGTTGATAGCTTAGAGTCCACTACGACTCCTAAATCCTTCTCATAAGGTGGACTCTCAATTTTCAGACCGCCCATTGTGTATTCAAACCTAACATTTTTACTTCCTATGTGTAATTCTTTATATTTACTGACATTAAATTTCATCTGCTACAAATCTGCCCATTATAGGCTACATAAGGTGACATACAATTACCGTATATACTCGCGTTTTAGGTTCTCCTGCAGATAAGTATTTTATAATGTTTGTCATACAAGTCGAATGCGGAAAACTCGCACTATTAGTCCAAGAGATTATGATATGCTAACGCCCACCGGAGAGAGTAACCACGGAGCACACAGCCTTTTTTTCACTGTATTGTGCCTTACGTGACCACATGGTAATACCCAAACTATTCCAAAGCGACGTTTGCACTGTTTTGTGTTTTCTGAGTCTCACACCCTCATACACCTTTATCGTAAGAGTATCCCTTATCTACGATGGAGCATTTGAATTACAAGAAAATATGAAGTTGGTTTTAAATTAAAAGTCGTTAAAGTAGCGAAAGAAATTGGTAACTGCGCTGCTGCAACAAAATTCGATGTGCCTGCAAAACTGATGCGAGATGGGAGGAAGCAAGAAGATGTAAAAAAATAAAAATAAATAAAAATGTGTCACATTTTTGAATGAGCATATAAGTTGGGTCGATTTTTCGGGTCTCAAGACCCGTCTTATACATGAGTATATATGGTAATTAAACAGCAACAACGCACTATGTCTGTTTTGTGGCAAGTCTGAGTGAGGTATAAAGAAATCAAGCGATACCACTGCATCTCTAAAAAAACTGCTGTCTGTGGGTTGTCAGTGAATTTGAAATGGTAAAACTGAGTCCTGAACCCATAAAGGTTGAGAAGCGCTGCTGTAGCCGCTACCGTTGGGGTAGCACTGAACACACAGCATTGCGGCTTCAGTTTCCACTAAATATTCTTGCATGAAGCTCCCTTCATGCGCCAACCTAAGCTTCAACAGGTGATACATGTGCAGAAGAGCATCACGAGTCCTGCACTTAGTGTGAAGTTTCTTTGCTCGAGTTGGCTAGGGGCTGAAGCTTTTGTGAAAAGTGTGTTGTTCGTGTGTGTCTCAGTAGTCACTTCCCTTTTCAGATTCGTTCTACACTGCTCAACAAAATGAATGTGACACTTAAATCACATACCAGATCTCAATGAAGGAAATATTCAAGTGGAAAATTGTTACTGAGTAATGCTGTGTAATTCGTTTAGAACATGATGTAACAACGGTCAATGGAAACCAAAATTACCGACTCAACATCACACCGAAAATCAAAGTCAGGAATTAAAATCCCAAGATGATCCAACTTGGTATGAATTTCATCACAGCAACTCGTAATGTTACTCAGCAGTGTCTGTATGCAATCCCAACAAGGTCTGGGTCTGCTCCTGATGAGAAGGTGGATGGTATCCTGGGGGCATCTCCTCCCAAACCTGGATCAGGGCATCAGTGAGCACCTGGACAGTCTGAGGCCCTACCTGGCAGCATTGAATGCACCAATACATAATGTCCCAGAGATTCTCAGTTGGATTCAGGTCTGGGGAGCATGCAGGCCAGTTAGTGGCATTCGTTGCCTTTGTCATTCAGGAACTGCTTACACATTCTGACCACATTAGGCCGGGCATTGTCCTGCACCAGGAGGAACTCAGGGCTCACAGCACCAGCGTAAACTCTCACAATGGCTTTGAGGATTTCATCCTGGTGCCTAACAGCAGCCAGGGTACCATGTAGAATAGCATCTGGAGGTCTGTGAGACCCTATAAAGATATGTTTCCCCAGACCATCACTGCCCCACTGTCAAACTGGTCATGCTGGATGACATCGCAGGCTGCATAACATTCACCATGGTATCTCCAGAGCCTTTCACATCTGCCACATGTATTCAGAGTAAGCCTGCTGCCATCTGTGAAGAGAATGGGGTGCCGATGTCGGAGCTGCCATTTGTGTGTTCTGTGCTGAATGCCAATCAAGCTACACAGTGATGGCCTGTGAGCACAGGTCCCACTAGAAGATGTTGGGCCCTCAGAGACATTCACATCATTAACCAGCTGGCGGTCATTTTGTAGGGCTCTGGCAGTGCTCCTCCTCGAACAAAGGAGCAGATATCGGTCCCGCTGTTGGGTTGATGCCCTTCTATGGCCCTGTCCAGTTCTCTTTGTGTAAAATGGCACGTCTCCTGGTATCTCCACCAGGCATTTGAGACCTTCCTGTGATGACATGTATGGATGAGCAGTCCAAGGGGAGCAGGACTACCTGAATGGGTTGCAGGTACCACCTCATGCTACCAGTAGTGACAAGGACACTTGGCAAAATGCAAAATTAGAGAAGAATCAGTTAGGAGGGATGCGGAGAGAGCAAATATCTGTGAACACCACTTTGGGTGCAGGATTCAAACCGTGGGTGCAATTTCTGTCACATTAATTCTGGCATCTCATTTTTAAAATGCTTTGTCTTAGCTTCCTACTGGAGGACTCCTAAGAGTATTGGAAGTCCTGTAGCTGAACGACAGATAATAAAGGCAGAAGTAGCCACCCTGTCTCAGACATGTCTCATGGGGTTGTTGACGCGCATGCTGGCTTTACTTAGAAAAGAAGATCCCTGCATGAATTCCCAAGATTATTCTGTCTGGCGACGTTTCCCAAAATATTTCTCTGTTTTCTTCCCCTTTTTCCCATGGGTTTGGATGGCCACAGTTTGAGTAGCTTGCCACTAATGACTGTTTGCGCCCAGAGTGTTGGCTGCACTCGTGTGTTCCAATTTAGACTTTCTTTTTTTTTTTTATTTTTTTATTTATTTATTTTTGGCATCTGATCAAACAAGAAATCACTTCACATGAAATGAAGATTCTGGAAAAAAAAAGAAAAAAGAAAGAAGTCTTCAGGGTAATACAGACATGTGGAAGAGAGGAACTTCAAAAAGAACACATCAAGTAGAAAGTTAAAGGAGGGTGCAGCAGCAGCAGCAGCAGCCGCCATGCGTGTACGCAGATGACTGAATGAAAAGCTGTCATGTCTCTGCGACCTCATAGCACAAGCCTGGCAGAACTGAGCCAGAAGGCTGCACATTTTAAACTCTGCAGCTGTTGAAGTGAGAGAGAGACGGCGGTCACTCGGAATTTCAGTGACATCTGATCGTGTCTGATGTTGTGATATCTGATGGAATATCTTCATACTTGATGCAAGTGCAGCCTCTTTCTTGCCATTTAAGTGTTACTGGAAGAAGTATAAGCGACTGATAATGAAATCGGCCATCCCCCTAGTCCAAGCAACACTCTTCCCTGGCACTAACGGGTGCTGCAGCGAAAAAACAAATGGGCACCGGCCTGGTAACAGATGTCGTGTAACATTTCTGCTTGTGTATTTAGTTGAGGGCCACTCATCGATTAACTCGTTGGGATTGAATGGGTAGCCATAACACTCCAAAGTCCATATGCCAATATGTCTATACAAAGCAAGTAGTTGTTCTTATATGCTACATTTTCACTTTGCTCCCATGTGTTTTTCTCATTGGAGAGTTATGATACTCCTACACTACCGGTCAAACGTTTTAGAACCAGGGTCGCCAACTCCGGTCCTGGAGGACCACCGTGGCTGCAGGTTTTCATTCTCACCCTTTTCTTAATGAGTGCCCCGTCTTTGCTGCTAATTAACTTCTTTTGAACTAATTTTAATTGACTTGCTCTTGAAGACTCAGACCCCTTATTTCGTTTTGCTTAATTAGCAGCAAAACAATAATGAGATACCAAATGAGTCTAAACAACTGGTGTCCATCACACAATATCTGAAAATAAAGAAAGGTGAAGGTCTCAGGAATGTTGGTCCCCAAAACATTTGACCAGTGCTCTTAGAAAACAGAAAATCGACAATTTCAGAAACGTCTGCTAATGCACCACGAGAGCAGCAACAAGCCATGGAATTAAAGAACGAGTTTAATTAACGAAAAGAATTGGCACCTGATTAAGCAGCTCGTTGGAGTGAAATTGGTTGGAGTTTGAGGCCCTGACTTAGTTGGTCTTCTGTTGGCTCCCTCACTTCACATTTCATTTCTGTTTGGGTGTCACTTAAGGAAAGAAATGAAGCAATTCAGAGAACAAATCTTAAAAAAGCAATTCAATATAAGTGAATTCACAAGAAGTTAATTAGCAGCACAAGCAAAAAAAAAAAAAAAGGGTTAGAATGAAAACCTGCAGCCACGGTGGTCCTCCAGGACCGGACATGGTGACCCCTGTTTTAGAACAGCTCAGTTTTTATAGAAATGTCTTGATGTTTCATGCAATCGAGGCATAGAACAAATAAACAATGGCAAATAAAAAAATAAGTCAAGGAATCATTAATTGTACAGAATTTTATTCATATTTTGGCTTTCTTGTAGACGAAATATAAGGAAAGTATTGTAATTGTCCAAAAATTTGATTTAGAGATTTTGATGAATCTCAACGTTTTAGACCTCCCTGAGTTCGAAATACAATTTTTGGAATTTTGTCTGTGTGTGTGTGTATAAACACGATATAAGAGCCATATGCTAATTATTTAATTTATATTACGTGTTTGCCTAAACATTACAACCCCACAAGTTGAATTGAATTGATATTTTCTTACTATTTCTTGCCCCTCTGACTATAGAATAGTCTCAGTTAGTGACCTGCCTTGCCGTGTTCAAGGCATGGAGGGCACACGGTTATAAACCGTGCCTTACGTGCTCAATAGTATGAACGTTAACGTGTTCTATCAAAATATTATTAATACAAAAATATAGTCATTGTCTTGCGGTTTACTAGTCAAATATCCATGCCCATATTTAAGTATATGAGAAAGTCGAGGGGAGACCTGCTCACAATTTTACTTATTCATCAAAGTAGCCATCTTTTGCGGATCTAACGGCCAAACTGTGGTAACCCTTTTGATTCAAAATGGCAGTCACTCTGTACAAGTCACCAACTCGGCCTCCAGCAAAAGAAGCAACTACACCCAAGAAGGCAGTGGCCTCAAAAAACCAAGATGGCCTAGAAGAGAATTGCAAATAATTTAAAGCCACTAGAAAATGACACACAATTAAAAACATGAATAAAATTAAATTCAAAAGACATGCTAATTGAATTTAATTAACCAAAATGAATTCAGGAGAAGAAAATTAAAAAACAAACCAAGGTTATAGCACTTTACAGTCTTTACAAGGAGAACTCTAAATATGCCCATGGCAGTCCACTTCTTTACACAGCTGCTCTTCAAAACATTACAACAATCTGGACAAGAATGGGCCATTCAGCCCAATAAAGCTCGCCAGTCCTGTCCACTTATTTTTTCCAAAAAACCGTCAGTCGAGTTTTGAAATTCCCTAAAGTCTTTCTGTCTACCACACTACTTGGTCGCTTATTCCAAGTGTCTGTCGTTGTTTGTGTAAAGAAAAACCTCCTAATGTGTGTGTGAAATTTCCCTTTCACAAGTTTCCAACTGTGTCCCCTGTGTGTTCTTGATGAACTCATTTTAAAATAACAGTCTTGATCCACTGGACTAATTTCCCTTTAATTTTAAACACTTCAGTCAGGTCACCTCTTGATCTCCTTTTGCTTAAACTGTAAAGGCTCAGCTCTTTTAATCTTTCCTCATAACTCATCCCCTGTAGCCCTGAATCAGCCTCGTTGCTCATCTCTGGACCTTCTCTTGTGCTGCTCTGTCGTTTGTGTAACCTGGATACCCAAACTGCACACAGGACTCCAGATGAGGCCTCACCAGTGTGTTATGAAGCTTCAGCAGAACCTCCTGTGACTTGTGTTCCACACGTCAAGGCGCTATATAACCTGACACTCTGTTAGCCTTCTTAATGGCTTCTCAACACTGTCTGGAAGTCGAGAGCTTAGAGTCCACTACGACTCCTAACTCCATCTCATAAGGTGGACTCTCAATTTTCAGACCGCCCATTGTGTATTCAAACCTCACATTTTGACTTCCAATGTGTAATTCTTTACATTTACTGACATTATGACAAATTAAATTTCATCGTCCACAAATCTTCCTAAGCCTGTCTGCTGTCCAAGTCCTTCTCTGATGATATAATGGATTCTAAGTTATCTGCTAATCCACCTATCTTGGTGTCATCTGCAAACTTCTTACTTATATTCCTAAATATATATCTAAATCATTTGTAAATATTAAAAATAGCAGCGGCCCTAGCACTGCCCCCTGCAGGTCACCACTCTTAACATCGGCCAATTCTGATGAGGTTCTTTACACCATCACCCTCCACTTCCTGTGTCTGAGCCAATTCTGCACCCATCGACACACCACACCCTGAACTCCCACCTCTTTTAATGTGATGCCCACCCTCTCATGTGGCACCTTATCAAATGCTTTCTGAGTTCTCCATGTGTGTTCTTGTACCTGCATAGTCCATATGAGCACATCACTTAGGATGTGCAGTCCTCGCAGGTACCTGCACGAGTGTGAAAGCAGAAATGTGGGCCTCAGTGACCATAGCCACACTTGCTCACGTCGTTAGATTTTTATTTATTTATTTATTTTGCTTTACTCTCATGTTTTATGCGTGAAGGAAAGAGCGAGCCAAGAATGAGCCGCCAATTTTGTTTTTTCCCCCCTTCGACTCCGCTACCTCAGTGAAATGCAGTCATTGTTCCCTACCTGTGTGACTGTCACATGGCACTTTCAAACAAGGACCTTTTTCCTGCCACTGTTTCTATAGTAACACATGATGTCAGTGAGCCCTTAGCATGCTGCAGTTGCATTAGTAGCAAGGCCCCAGGGGGTTAACTGAAACATCAAAAGACTGAAATCGGGGGGGATAGAATGAGGGGAGTCAACAGAAATTGGGAGAAACTGGATAAAGCGTACAGCCCAGAGGGTTGTGGGATTGTTTTTTTTTTTACAGCCACTTGGTGCATCTGACAGGTTATGTGTGCTACACAAGGCTGCCATTACCTTATTATTATTATCATTATTACAAATTTGGCTGACTTCTTTAGCCAAACAACTCATGAGCTCAGGATATTATACAGCGCTTTACCAATTATATTATTACAACTGGAGCACAGGCAGGAGAATTGACTTGCTGAGGGTGATGTAATTAGTCACAGGCAGCATCTTTATGGCTTAGAGTCCGACGCTTGGTCACTACACCCCACTGACCATCTCCTAGTGGCCCTTCAGTTACACTTGTCATGTTCTCGTTCTTCACTTTAAATGACTAGAAATGGCGTCAACTGTTAAACTTGTTTACAAGATGCCTCAAACACTTAAATACAGTACTGTAATCCATTCAGTTAGTCAATAATACGTGTCATTTTGCTTGACTTCTCATCTCTTATTGCACAGCCACCAAGGTCAATGGTGTCATCCACATTTATATACTGGTGCATGTCAATAAATTAGAATGTCATCGATAAATTAATTTGTTTCAGTAATTCGATTCAAAGAGTGAAACTCATCTTATATTTAAACGTCTATTCGTGGAAGTGTGTGTGTCCGTCTGTCCGTCTGGCCCGGAAGTGAGAGGTGGAGTCTGGGTAAGGGCTCGACCCCTGAGGATACACAAGCGAGGCGAGCACATCGGCAAAACAAAACCTCCGAAGAAAGACATAGTCGTTTAGCCGCTACTACACAAGCGATGCCAGCACATCTCTACATTTCTTTTTTTTCTGACAATTTCAATAGTATCTAGGACCCGGCTTACACAGCTAGTATGTTATATAGATATACTAGCTGCACCCCATGGCTGCGCCCACATAGTAATGAAACATTACAAACGTTAAAAATCAATAGACGTTGGCACTGTATCTGTATGTAAAAAAAAAAAGAAAACAAGAATCAAAAATATGAAAAATACATCTATTGATACCAAAACAAATGAACTTTAAACTACATTCTGATAGTAGAAAAATAAATATAGAGTTAGATAAATGTTGATAAAAGTTAAGTAGTTATAATAAAATATGTATCTATGATATATCATTAATTAAAAAAGAACAAATTGGTATTGGTGGGCTCCTTTCAAAAAAACGTGCGCGATTAAAACTGTTATGAAAACTCGGGTCACAAATACGTAAAGGTTGAGAAACGCTGCGTTAAGCCATGCAGCTCCCCCTGGTGGTGGCCACAGAGCCCAACAGGTATGAGCTTCGGTGTAAAATAATTGTGGCCCCGATGCAACCCAGGGGGGCTGCCACCAGGTGTTCCGGGGTATGTAATGTGCATCCCATGGCTGCTCCTCCAGATCCAGTGCCAAAGGGGCATCCCAGCCATCCACCACACAGGTTAACTTAAACGCTGTCCTGAACAGATAAGTTTGAAGGTGTTTTTTTTTTAAATAATGAATGGATTCTGGTGATTTCCTTAATTTCGCGAGGTCATTCCAAAGTCTGGGCGCTATACAGCTGAAGGCCTCCATTACCCATACAGTGCTGGTTATTGAGGGGCACAAGAAGATGGTCAGAAACAGGGGAGCAGAGTGATGGAGAGGGTCACTAATGTAGTCCGGCGCAAGGCCATTTATAGCTTTGTAACTTAATAATAGAAGTTTATAATGTGAAAACTCGACACACAGAAAAAGGTTGGGGCTGCCAACCGTGTATTTGAATACCGGCTGCAAAATGTAAAGAACTGAGTCCAAAATCAAACTGATTACAGAGGGAGGTTGTCAAGGTTTTAAGGCAAGTCGGTGGAAGTGGCGTCTTCAGGGCGTCGGAAACCAGAAGTGACATCGTCAGACTATTTGATCTGCAGAAATATCAGAGGAAAGATTAGCACACCCGGCCACCCCCTGACCTGTCATGGAATTACCTTTGGATGGTCCCTCTAGCTGTCTCCCATGCACACACGTGTGACGATATTCAATCCTATAAGACACGAGGAGCCAGTGAAGGCAAAGCAGGATGGGTGTGATGTGCTCGCTGTTGCTGGTTCGGGTTAGGACTCTTGCAGCAGAGATTTGAATCAACTGGAGCTGCCATATAAGATTAGAAATGTCACCTGCCAGTAGGGAGTTACAACAACTGATGTAAGATGTGATGAAAAGCAGGGACAAGTTTCTCTGCATTAGAAAAGGAAAGGAAAGAGCAAACACGAGATGTGCTACGGAGGTGGAAATAAGAAGTGGTTTATGTGGGCGGAATAAGAAAAGGAGGAATCAAATTTTAAACCAAGAGTCCTTGGATTAGAAGAAGGTCTGATGAGATCACCGTCAAGAGTGACTGAAAAGGACCTCATTTTCTTAAGTTGAGCTTTAGTGCCGATTTACAGATTTCCGTTTTGTTGCAGTTTAATTTTAAAGAGTTCTGCTCCATCCGGGTTTTAATTTCACTGAGGCAGGTTGTGGCTGAGAAAGCCCTGATGAAGCTTCACATTTAACACTGAAATTTGAGTATCACCTGCATAAAAATGATAACCCAGTCCAAAGTTACAAATAATATGGCCAAGCATATAAATACAGAAAAGCAGAGGGCTGAGGACAGAGCCCTGAGGAACCCCTTGTGTGACCAGCGCTGAGCTGGACCCGCTGTTGCCAAGACTAACAAACTCATACCTGTCAGACATACCCATTGCCAGCAAAGCAGTGTCACTGGCAAGGCCACAGAAGCTGCCGTTGCCAATGCAAATACCAGTCGGGCTGCTGATGAGCCGGTTTCTGTCAGTCATTGTGTAAAAATAGTCACAGCTCTCTGCTTTCTATCCTAACTTCTGATATGACCTTAGGTGGCAAAGTTACAGTTGACCTTCAGAGACTGTGACTAAAAAACTGTGGGAACTCGGATCACTTGAGGCTCAGGTAAAGCTAACTGCTTGAGGGCAAATTCTTCTGATAAGTGGCTGGAACTTGAAACCCAGTGGACTGAAAATAGGAGACACTGCTCAGCCTGAAACGAGTTTGAAATAAACGGGATGAGTTTGCCCACCTCACTGGTACAGAGTGATAAGGTATTACCCATAGCAGTGCCGAATGATATTAAAAAGCATTGAAATCCAGGATTCTGATTGTTAGTCACAGCAACTTAGCATGCCTGTCTATTATATAGTGCCTTTCATATCTACAGTATCTATCCTGCTGACTATACTAAAAGTAATATCTATCTATCTATCTATCCATCCATCCATTATCCAACCCGCTATATCCTAACTACAGGGTCACGGGGGTCTGCTGGAGCCAATCCCAGCCAACACAGGGTGCAAGGCAGGAAATATCTATCTATCTATCTATCTATCTATCTATCTATCTATCTATCTATCTATCTATCTATCTATCTATCTATCTATCTATCTATCTATCTATATGTCTTTCATATTTATGTATGTTCTATCTATCTATCTGTGTTGTTGTGCACTTGCCTGTATTTTAAAGATTATGTCTGTGTGTATATATTACACATAAACCTTTCTTTTATTACTTGTAGTGAGTAATCCAGTTATCAGCAAATCTGTAGCTCCATCTACCAAAATTCAAGTCATTCCTTGAAACTGATTGTTTACACCTTGTGGTGGCACAAGCCACTTGCATTTTGTTCATTAGGACATTAGAAATATTTGGATGAGGACAGGCCATTCAGCCCAACAAAGCTCACCAGGCGTTTCCACTTAATTGTTCTGAAGTAACATCACGTTAAGTTTTGAGTGCCTGTAGACATGTCTCCTGCTCTCCACCTCACTACTTGGTCACTTATTCCATGTGTCTGTGGTTCTCAGTGTGAAGAAAAACTTGCTAGTGTGTGAAATTGATCTTTAACACATTTCCAACTGTGCTCCCGTGTTCTTGTTGACCTCATTTTAAAGTAAATGCCTCAATCCATGGTACAAATGCCTTTTTTAAAACACTTAATCATTCCGCCTCTTAATCTGCCCAAGCTAGTGTGCTCCTGTGTCCAAGTCCCTGTGTGATGATTCAACAGATTCTAGATTATCTGTCACTCCACTAAACTTGGTATCATCTGCAGATGTAACCATCTTGTTGTTTATGTCTCCATTCAGGTTATTTCTGTGTATTAAAAGTAGCAGATGCTCCAGCACTGACCCCTGCTGGACACCACTCTAACATCAGCCACTTGTGTCTCATAAGGTTCCTTGCCACCATCACCTTCTGCTTTGTGTGTTTTAACTGACTTGGCACTCCCACCTCTTTTAGTTTGATACCCAACCTCTCATGTGGTACCTTATCAAGTGCTTTGTGGAAGCCAAGATAAATTATATTGTATTCACCACTTTGATCGGATCCTTTTGTTGCTTATTCATAGAATTACATCATGTTAATAAGATAGATAGATACTTTCTATAATAAAACACGACTGCCTCTGTTTCAGACAGTGTTGACAGTTCCCTAACACTCCTGTTCTTGTCGTGTGCTGCTCAGCCTTTGTCTCCAAACCGTCCAACCTGTGCTGGCAAATTAATGGGAGGAATTATTAAGAAAAAGTCAGAGAGGCGAGTTTGTGTTGGTGTGGACATGTGCAGAGGAGAGATGCTGGGTATAATGGGTGAAGGGTGCTAAGGATAGAGCTGACAGGGAAGAGGAAAAGAGGAAGGCCTAAAAGAAGGATTATGGATGTGGTGAGAGAGGACATGCAGGTGATGGGTGTGACAGAACAAGATGACGAGGACAGGAAGAGATGGAAGAAGATGATCCGGTGTGGCAACCCTAACAGGAGCAGCCGAAAGAAGAAGAATTTGCCTGCGATGTACGATAAGATTACTGGCATATACTTAGTTAGATCTGCCTGGTTACTCATTTTTAGTTGTGTTCACATATAACGTCTGTCTGTCCGTATGAAACGACTCAACGCCACCCCCACCTTCATCCCAGAGACAACTTTGAGATATTTGAACAAAAATTAAACTCTGTTGACAAATCTTAACAACAGATTGAGCTGTACATAGTTTTAACATTGCTAAAAAGGCATTGGCGAATTTTCAAAGCCGTCCATTTTAAAAGAACGAAACGTTCTGAGCAACTGCAACTAGGTATCGGTTTCCCGTTTCAGTTCTGCCTTGAGACTTTCGTGCTTGAACTTGTTTCCTTTGTGTCTTTTCCTCTTTTGACCCCTGACAGCCACTCAGGTGCCCAACACAAGCGAGTCAAACACCGGGCGGAGTGTGCGGGCACAAACAGCTCACACAGCAGCGCCCTCTCCTGGTGCTTTAACAGAGTACAAAAGGAGTCACTTCTCTGGAAATAAGGAGAAGGAGAAAGCAGTTATGTGAGCACATAGTTATTGAAATAATTGAACAATATTATCTGCAGATTATTGTTGTAAAGAACTGACGGAATCATCCTGCAGCCAAGCGGCGTTTGAACTAATTAATAACACTGGAAAGGCGCAGCTGTCAAAACTGATATAAACACAGGATGGGTTTAAAAATGGACAGTGGTGTCGGGAGGTGGGGGGCTTCAGTGGCTCAAGCCACAATCTTTCAGTCTCAATTATATATGAGCAATCGCGGCAAGTCCCTAATCATCTTGCCCATCATGTACCATTTGTATTCCCATTATTTACTGCTTAACAAAAAGGAAAGGACCCCTTTTGAATCCGAGTATAGCATCAAGTCAGTGACACTTGTGGGCTATTGATCTGGTCAGTAAAGTAGCAGAGGGGCTTGTTCATCAGTTTCAGCTGCTTTGGTGCACTAGACGGGCAACAATGAGATGACCCCCCAAAACAGGAATGAATGGTTTCACAGGTGGAGAGAGGCCACTGACATTTTTCCCTGCTCATGTTTTGTCACTCATTTTGCATTTGTCACTACTGGTAGCATGAGGCCATTCCTGGACCCTACAGAGCTGGCACAGGTAGTCCAACTTCTCCAGGATGGCACATCAATATATGCCATTGCCAGAAGGTTTGCTGTGTCTCCCAGCACAGTCTTAAGGGCATGGATGAGGAGACAGACAGACAGTTCTTCTAGGACAGCTGGACAGGGCCCCTCGTAGAAGGTACTTAACCCATCAGCAGGACCCACCGGTATCTGCTTCTTTGGGCAATGAGGAACAGGATGAGCACTGGCAGAACATACAAAATGACCTCCAGCAGGCAGGCCACTGATGTGAATGACTCTGACCAAACAATCAGAAACAGACTTCATGAGGGTAGCCTGAGGGTTCGACATCCTTTAGTGGGCACCGTGGAGCTCGATTGGCATTTGCGATTGAATACCAGAATTGGCAGGTCCACCACTGGTGCCATGCGCTTATCACAGATGAGAGCAGGTTCACCCTGAGTACATGTGACAAACATGAAAGGGTCTGGAGAAGCCGTGGAGAACGTTATGCTGTCTGTGACATCTTTCAGCATGACCGCTTTGGTGGTTGGTCAGTGACGGTCGGTGGAAGCGTGTTTCATACAAACTACTGAGTACCATTTTGGAGTTGCTCCAATGACATTTCGGCCAAATGGACTCACCTGCCTGTCGCCTCATTTTTTCCCTTTGATTTTCGTGGTGTCTTTCAATTCTGTAGGTTCATCATTTTCATTTCCATCAACCGATGTGGATGCCATCCTTTCGTTCCTAACACATCACCATATCACTCCATAGCAGTAGAGTTGGCCAGCAGGATTTTTTTTATTCCCCATTGAGGTCTGATGTGTTTTCAAAGTGTTCCATACATTTTTTTCTGCAGTTTATAATCTATCAGTTCCTTTCCCAGTTCTTACTTATTTATATAATGTTAATGAATGACTGCGTTTTAACTAATATTAATAGCTAGTTGGGCAACTTATTTCAGTTCCTTTTCTCCTTTCAAATGGTAATATCGATGCTGATGTTAGCTAGTGTTGGACATTTTGTATTTTTTAATAGCTAATTATTTGATACAACTCTGTTGGGAATGCTTTCAGACATGTTATGTTTAAGAAAATTAAAAAGCAATTAGTGACCGACTCTCCACCGCTAACACGCATTCCATTTTCACGTCACTTGAATTGTAATCTGCTGTGTAGAAAAGATACTGAGCCACCACAAGCCTCTCGCTGCTGTTAGAAAGAGCTGTTAAAAAGCTTGTGTTTAATGGAGTCCACTAACAGCGAGGACAAGACAAAAACCTTTTATTCTGCTGGCTCTGCCAGGCAGGTGGCGCAAGTGCCTTAAGAAGGGTGGAGGCTCCATTGAGGAATGAATAACGTGATCAGTTTTGTTATGGTTAGTTCCATTTTATGATAAATCCCATTTTCTATCTTTAACTTGACTCTCCCTCATATATTTATTTATTTATTTGTTTATTTACAAGGGGGGCTTTGCCTCCTGCTCGCTTCGCTCGCCAACACCCCCAGCCTGCACTATGCGCCAGCCATTCGTGTCTCTGCCGCTCGCGTATGTGGATTTCACTTTCACCAAACAACAAATCTTTTAATTCCCGTGGATACGCCTCTTCATTGGGAAGAAACATTACTTTTCCCTGATGGCAACACGAATTAGACGATCAACAAGTCTCCAACTTAAAGTTTAAATCCGAACAATATATTCAATCTCTTTTCACTGTTCCATTATTTCACCGAGTAATATTTTCCGTTTCTTTGCGCTAATGTGATCTTTACTATCATTTTTTTTTTAAATTGTCGTATTTCCATTATCTCTAACCTGCTCTGCATGTGTACTGCGCCAACACTTTTGAACCTCTTTACAATGTTCTACTCTTTGTCTTTTATTTCCGGCCCCAGGTGTGATTAAATCTTGTCTCGCAGGACGTGAAAGTATCTCACTGAAAAAGTTGTCTCGTCCCAGGATTTTTTTATTATAATAGAAGAATTTATGTATTTATTTTTACCCCATCTTACACATGTAGATTTCTTTAAAACATGGAGTTCCATACAAACTGCAAATTAACAAGCGATAAATTATAGTATCTTACATTAGTGAGCACAAGCCCAAGATGAGTCAGGCAGAGTTCTGCAAGATATAAAAATCCAGCATCTATGAAGAAAACAGAATGCCAGGCGCCAGCTTGTGGATTTGCTCTCGATAGGCCAGGAATGCTGGACTTGCTGTGATTTGCGGCATGCCACTGGGCGCCCAGCAGGCCTTGTTTACTGTAGGAAATTTCATGTGCTTCATCTCAAGTGTTTTGTTGTTTCAGGAAGCGGGAGACTTTTGGAAGAGATCTTTAATCAGGAAGTTCCAGCGACACCACCGACACATTTTGGCAAGGGAAGGAGTGCTGCCATGGAAGCTGTGGACATCTCCCCTGATAGACACAGGTAAAAAAGAATTAGAAGTAGAATAACAGTAATAGTAATTCAGTAATGAACAGTTAAGCACACTGGAGCTTGAAGTGATGGACTTGAGATTAGTGAAGGCCGCGGTCGGATTCTTCAAATGGCATCCACTCGGACATGCAAGCAAAGATATTTGTGCAGATATTGTGTTACGACTCAACATTCCCAACGTGGCTAGAGATGTGTGGCTGGTCACCAACAAAAGCAACTGTCTCCTGAGGGGCCTCAACAGGGAACTCTTGCTGGCCTGGTGGTTTTCCAGCGCACACTTACTTCCACATTACATGTTTACTCTGGTTTTCTGATAACCTTTTGTGTGGTTACAGTGTTTACAGTATATGGGCCTTTATCATGGCAGTGAATGAGGACGATGACAAAGTGGTCGAACATGGCCGACAGCATTAGAGTGAAAATTGTTTTCACTTTAACCCAAAAGTATGACAAAATAGTGAATGCTCGGTTAGAAGCCACTCATCTGTGAATCTGTAAGGTTAAATGAAACACCAATGACATCACAAGCAGAACTTTGACAATCAAAAGCTTCGAGTTTCTGCAGTGGACGGTAACACTAAATAACATTCACAAGAAAGAACTTGGCAAAGTTTCCGACACGCACAAGTGGCTCCATCCTCCTCCCATTTATCTGCTGGACGTGACAAATAAAGTGCTGAAGTGCGTAGTTGAAGCGGCACAGGCAAATGTCAGTAACACTGCACAGGTTTTCTTGGAGGACCGATGAGGACAGTCCATTCAGTCATTTGCATATTTTAACTCTTCACTTCCAGCTCAGATTTAAAATTCCTTTAGGTGCGAATTTCAATTAACACCACTTGACGCCTTGTTCTGTGTGTGTGATTTTTCTTTGTAAACAAATCCATACATACAGTAGCAAAAAAATGTATGTGAACCCTGTGAAATGACGTTGTTTTCTGCATTAATCTCATATATAAAGCAGGTTGTAACAATCTTGTGGAACATTTACTGAAGTGCCATCTGTCAGCTGATTAGGAAGTTGACATGTAACTATCTGTTGTGGAGTTTCTGGCCTTTAACACAGACAGACACGACTACAGGTGTCCTCAAAACACACACACGTTTAATCTTCCTTTTGGTTTACAGGACCACATGATGTACAAATCGGCTAAATTGCTCATAGTCCCTTCTTTCCTTTACTCTCTCTCAGTACTTCTGCTGACTCTACTCCTCTCCTCACAAGCACTGTCCTCTTCCTCCTGACTCTAGCTCCTCTAATGGAGTGAGGACGGCCCCGGATGTGCTCCTGGTGTGGCAGATTTGCTGCAGTCCAAGGCTCTGTAATCCTCCAGGCACCGCCACCCCAACAGTGTTGAGCTTGTAAGCTCTGATCCCATGGCCCCAATGCAGACCTGGGCGGCTGACCTCTCATGGCCCAGGGAAGGTATTGTCCCTCTCCCGGTCTTTCCACCTTCCAGGAGTCCAGGCTGGGCAGGATCTCCAGCCGTCCGCCACACTCGAGACACACACACATACATATATATATAATATAACGTATATAATATTGTGACAGATGGCTGGGGCATCTGCACAGCTGGGATGCCTGGAAGGTGGAAGGACCGGGAGAGGACCAATACCTCTCTGGGACACAAGAGGGCAACCGCACTTGTTCACATGTAGGCCACATGTTCAGGGCTGGGAAGCTCCACCTGGTTGGGGCACGTGGCCACCACCAGGGGTGCTGCTAGGCCAGGAGGCAGATACACATCCAGTGTGCTTCGGGGTGCTCAGGCAGCACTTCCGCCACAACCGAAGTGCTGCAGGAAGAACGTCACGAAGCACCTGGAGCACATCCAGGTACTGCATAAAAGGGGCCGCCTCACTCCAGTCGAGGAGCCGCAGTTGGGAGGGAGCGTGACGAAGCTTACAAGAGAGGAGTGGAGGCGCCAAGAAAAGAATAGAAAGAAGGAAGGACTGAGAGTGATTGGTGCACTGTACTTGATAAATCAAATTAAAATGTGTTAAAATAGCTATTGCAAAGACAATTAACAAATCACAGAGACAAACATTTGAAAAAGTCATTTTATTTAATAGAGAGAGAAACAAAATTCTCTCATGGGCAGGTATAAGTTGCGTTGTCAGGATAAAAGTCCAAACACAGAATCAAAATTCAATGCGATGTTATGAAAATTTAATTCAAAGAATTGTTTTTACTATAAAAGTGTAAATTTAAAAAGTATTTGTGTGTTAATTTCAAAGCCAAACTGAACAAAATCGTATTACTCAACGAATAACTCTTAACGCAACATGAAACATAATGTACTTTCAAATTGTTACATTTTACTATTTTTTACTATGGTTAATTACTCGCTGTAATGTAAAAAAGTTAAGTCTATTATGCATTCGTAACAATTCCTATGAAAATAACAATCTGTTTAAATTGTAGATCCACATCCCCACATGCGAGCGGCAGAACCGCAGAGAGGCTAACGCGTAGCACAGGCATGGGGATTGGTGTGTATGTGTATATATGTATATATGTGTGTGTGTGTGTGTATATATATATATATGCTCATCAGGCATACACACTCACTGCACCCCCTCTCGGGAGTCGAACCTCGGACGTGCGCCACGGCGTGTGGTTCGTTTATTTGACAATATGTAGATTGAGGTAATTACATTCAAGGCATTCGTAGTCTGAAACACAATCTGACTGTATGGGTGGGTACCTACCAGGTAACGCTTGTGGTTGGTCAGCAAGAGGGCACCGTATATATTTATGTATATATTTCACCGTATATATATATATATATATATATATATATATATATATATATATATATATTATTATTATTATTAATGTATCTCAGCCCTTGACATGTGTCAGTGTAACCAGAAAGTCAATATTATTCACTTCACCTCTTGGTGGTTTTAATGTTGTAGCTGATTGGCGTACATTGTCATACCTACTTAATCCAATCTGGGGGTTACTGGAAGCATCAGGTAGAAGAGTCCTTCATCAGATTGGCTGGCACAGCACTGACTCAGCTGTGGAATGGCCAGTGTTGTTTGGGGTAGCAGCTTAATGCCTGAGGTCTCCAGGACTCTGTACAAATCTGTACAAACCTCATATGTGATTTCGTCTACTCTAGCATTGTGCTCGGTACTTGTTCTGTTACTATTGTATTATTGTATTGTATTCCTCAAGTGGCAGTGGTAGATTGGCCATCAAGATCTGCGAAGAGGACCACTTGTGTTCTCTTTTGTGTTTTTTTTGTATTGTAAACCCCATTTTTTGACACTCATTGCGCACTCAACCTACCTGGAAAGGGGTCTCTCTCTCTCTCTCTCTGAATTGCCTTTCTTGAGGTTTCCTTCATTTTTCTCCTTCTGTGTTTTTTTTTTTTGGGGAGTTTTTCCTTGTCTTCTTAGAGAGTCAAGGCTGGGGGTCTGTCAAAAAAACAGGGCTTGTTAAAGCCCATTGCAGCACTCCCTGTGTGATTTTGGGGCTATGCAAAAATAAATTGTATTGTGTTGTCACTAGCAGGAACACATTCTGGTAGCACTGGATGCAAAACATGGGAAGAAACAGATAGGATGCCAATCTGTGGTAGGACACACATGGTCTCGCCAACACTCACATTGAGACCAGTTTAGAAATGCCAGGTAGCCCAACCTTCACGTCCTTGAGGGATGGGAGCAGTGATGTAGCTATTGGCGGTCCCCCCCCTGGCAGCACATTTTTGGGGTGGCATTACTGGCCAAAAGGCTCAGTACAATTCGTATGTAAGCACCTGGGTTCGTAAAAATATCACTCATGAATGAAAAAAGTCAAATTCTCTGATTTTTATCCACAAATGCTTCAAAAATTATTTTCAGACTGTCCTGTGACAGCATCAGACAAAGCAATTGAAATTTATGAGGCAATAACAAAAATGAACAGAAACATTACACCGATTATAATTGCAAGGAAGATGAACAACTAATTTACAATTTATAATTTCGTTTCGTTATTAATCTGAATGCGTTCTTGCTCTGCGCAGAAAACATCCCCTCCTATCACTTGTACCACTGGTTCTGGTTTTTACAGCATAATTATATTAAATTAATAATCAGAACATCGCTTATCAGTGCGTCTATACTACAGTATATTCTTATCTAGTTGATGCTTATAAATACTAATATGTGAAAAATTATTGCTGTATCTTGATATATGAATAAATCTATACAAAATGTATCTTCATTTTTCTCTATACGTCATTGTAATTTTCTATTTAAATATATTCTGATATGTTAGAGGGTGGCAAATTGAAGCACCGGCCCTAGCAGCAGGAACTCAAGCTACGCCACTGCATGGGAGGAGATGGACATAAAACATAATAAAAATAATATAGAAACAGATAGGGTGCCAGTCTGTTGTAGGACACACATGTGCTCTTACCTGCACTCACATTGAGACCAGTTTAGAAATGCCAGGTAGCCCAACCTTCACCTCTTTGAGGGATGGGAAGAGAAAACACGCCAATCCAGGATGAACAAGTAGACTGACTTCACACGTAGACAGTGAAAAACCCAAGACACTGAATATTTTAGGCACCAGCATGTGCCCCCTTTCTTTGCCAAACTTAACAGATCACCAGCTTCTAGCGGGTGCCCTCTATCCCAGCGGGGGGAAAAAAAATGTGAGTTCAAAATACCAGCTGGCATTCACCCGACTCCCTTTCAAATACTCATGTCTACTTAGTCTCCATTTTTCTCATTCTTTCTTTCATCATTGCTTATGTCTTGCAGTCCTGGCATCAATCTAGGAGGCATTCTTGGGACTTTCTCTACTTGAGCCATTTGTCCGCAGTCGGGTAACGTGATCCTCTCCCTTCCCCCTTGGCGTGGTGTTTTGTAAACAGCACATGGAGTGATGATGGGATTGCAGCCCTAGTGGGGTTCCTGTGAGGTTTTGTTTCTGTGATTTATTTATTTATTTGATTACCCTCATGTTGGTAAATAAACTCCGCCTCCTGCCACATCACTCCCAAGTGGCGCTTATCCTTTCAAAAGCAGATCAGTCTGGACAGTAGGTTTGTATACCCTGACATTCATCTGTCGTTTTTCTCATAACATGGTTAAACGTTGGGATTTCTAAAGGGACAGAAATCTGCGTCTGAATGGGTTAATGCTTCCCAGAACTTTTATGATTTCACTGTCTTAAAGTGGGCAAGAAAAAGAAAAAGCAGCCCAGGCGGGGCCGTGAGAGGCCGTAGATCACAAGGCCATTCTGATAGCCTCTTATCCCCATGGCAACGTCAGCGGCATTTATCAGTTCCTTATGAGAGCAGCTAAAGTAAATCTGCATGCACATGGCAGCCTGCCAGCACGCCGAATGAAAGAGCACTTTGAACTGCTGCCAAGCGTACAAGGAGCAGAGCTGTCAGGACTGCTTAATGCTGGCAGCTTGTACTTGGCCGGATTGTGTTTCCCAGAATTCTTTTGTTTGGCAGCTTTCCAGGCGCTTAGCGGAAGCAGAAAATTAACCCATGCGATTGACTGCAGAGAGTCGCAAACAGATTTTCCACATGGGTAGCGCCACGGATGTGGATTGTTTTGAGACGCCGGGATAGAAGTGGGATATGTCAGGAAGTGTATGTGCATCGTGGGGGAGGTTGTCATGTCAGCTCAGTAACAACAAAGGCTCTGTGAGTCAAGCCTGCCACGTATTGCTTGGTCAAGAAGCTAAGGTGATGTTAGTATTATATATATGTGTGTGTGTGTGTGTGTTTGTGTGTGATGCTCAAGGTGACACCCAAATGATGCCACTGGAGGTACCGATACTAATCCTCACTGATAGGCCACACTGTCTCCTTTCGAATTCTCGGACATATGTGATGACCCCGGCTGACCCCCCAACATCGTGCAGCACACCTCCACTTTCAAGATACATGAAGTGGGATTGAAAGACAGAAAATACATTCAGAAGATTGTGACATCCACACCTTTATATAGAAAACTAGCTGTGTAAGCCCATGCTGTAAAAAGCCCGGGGTCCTAGAAACTATTGAAATCATTGGAAAAAAACTGAAATGTCCGGTAATTGAAAAGAACTACTCTGGGCGTCTCTCTCCTAGGAGGATTCGTTTTGCCGACGTGCTCGCCTCGCTTGTGAATTAGCAGCGGGAAGAAAAGTAAGCAGGATACCTTTTTTCCAATGTTAGCGGCAAAGCGACTTTGTCTTTCTTCTGAGGTTTCATTTTGCTGACACGCTCGCCTCACTTGTGTTATTAACGGTTAAGTAAGTTTCTGTTTCCTCAGAGGTGGAACGCTTACCCAGACTCCACCTCTCACTTCCGGGCCAGACAGACACACACACACACACTCTCTCTCTCTTTTCTACGCGTAGACGTTCATATGTAAGACAGGTGCTGTAACACTGGACCCACCACACCAGACAGGCCAGCTTGATTATCTAAACTGTCAAGCACATTCTATACACAATACAGTAAGACCCCGCTTAACGCTGCTCCGTTTAACGCTGTTTTTGTATCATTTTTAATGTAGGTAGATCATTTCGACCTGGTCATTTTTAAAGTAGCTCGCAAGCCGAAAAAGAGTGGGCACCCCTGATCTAGATTGATGATGAAGTCGAACACAATGTGCCATTAAGTCGAGCAATCCTAATGGAAAAAGCAAACTCAATTTTTAACCACATTTGGAATGAAAAAGGCGACACCGCTGAAAATGTCATAGCTAGTCGAGGACGGTTCCATCGATTTAAAAACGTAAACAGTCTTCATAACATACAGATAACTGGAGAAAGCGGCAACTGGAGATACAGAAGCAGCTGCTGCATTTCCAGCGACATTAAGAGCCATCATTGAACAATGAAAGTCAGTCAGTCAGTCATTATCCAACCCGCTATATCCTAACTACAGGGTCATGGGGGGGTCTGCTGGAGCCAGTCCAAGCCAGCACAGCGCGCAAGGCAGGAACAAACCCCGGGCAGGGCGCCAGCCCACCACAGGGCACACACCAATCACACACTAGGGTCAATTTTGGATCACCAATGCACCTAACCTGCGTGTCTTTGGACTGTGGGAGGAAACCCACACAGACACGGGGAGAACATGCAAACTCCACGCAGAGAGGACCCGGGAAGCAAACCCAGATCTCCTTACTGTGAGGCAGCAGCGCTACCCACTGAGCCACCAATCCGCCCAATGATGAAAGTATCCTGCTGAATTAGTTTAATTCATTACTTAGTATGTTTTCTTTCATTTTTCACTTAAGCTGTCAATCTGCCTCAAGAATGATTTAGGATATGAAGTGACGGCGAAGGTGGTAAGGTATGAGAACGGCGCCTGTACGCATGCGCCGCCCTGCTGGCCACTGCTGAGAGTTGATTCTACAATAACATAAAAATTGGAGGTCAATCATCGCCCCGAAAGCGGACAGTAGACGTCATGTAGTATATGAGGACCAAATTTCAGGTCAGTAGTTCAAACGGTTTGCGAGCTACAGGTGATTTAAAATCCCAGACAGATAAACAAACAGCCACGGTAGCGTATTATATTTAAAGATTGTATAATGCGAAATAAAGTACCAAACAAAAAAAAGTTTTTTGCCACACTGATCGAACATGAATAAGAATGAACAATGCTTTGCTTACAAATTTCCAACTAAAACTGGAATGCGTCTTCCATTTGCACAGTAGAACACACCTTTGCTGTCACACATCTGTGAAGAAATCTCCCATAACATTTGCGTGAAATTTACCAGCTTCTAATGACACCCCCTGTGTCCTTGTCAAAGACTGAATGGATAGTAACGGCTGCCCTCCGCCCAACTCACTCCCTTCTCAGACATTTCTGCCGTCGTCGTCGTCGTCTCTGCAGTCTCAGTACACGTTATCTCCCCCACCTCCGCCAAACGGTTTTCTTTTTTTTTTTTTTTTTGAATGAGATGAGATGATATTCACTGAGTGGCGCTGCGCATTGGCGAGTAGATGACGTGCAGAAGCGCTTGAACGCCTTGTGTTTTTGTTTTTAGTCTACATGGATGTCTGCGCCACTTCTCTCCTTCCAGACTGTAAATGGTTTGACGCTCAGGCAGCTGGAAACAGTTCAAAAGAGCCATGTCTGGCATTAATTTTGAAGAAGGGTTCATTTTCCAGACAGCAGAGTGAATGGGTGAGGGGCTCTTTTCCACTCCCCGAATCCCCCGTCCCCCCTCCCCTCCCCGTGCTTATAATAACAGTTTTATGATTGCCGACTGAACTTTGTATGATGCTATTACTGATCCGTCTAGCATGCATGTAATGTAGAGAAGAGCCCGACACATTGTGCGGGCAACGCAGCGTGAAGATAAAGTGCAGTTTATTACGTCTCCCAAAGCTGCTTGTCTCAAAGTCATGTCGGCCTACTTTCGAGTTTAAAATGCCTTAAATGTTTTGCTGGCCCCATTGGAACTGCTGAAAGCGATCTCGTGGTGAAACGAGGGGGTTTCCATTTCCCTAGTGGTGTTAATCAGGCCAGGCCGTTGGAGGCCGAGTGACGGGGGCCACTCCTGGCTGGATGTATAAGTAAACATTGCGGCAGTTTGTGGATTGCAGTGAATTTTGACCAACCTTCAAATCTCAGCAGAGACAACAACTGCCATACGAGAATTGTGCTATCCATGTCGCTCTAGTGCGTGGGACCCTGCAAAATGAAGACACGCTTCATACTTTTATGCCCCAAAAAAAACTTAGCTGGAATGCAAAATCATTTTTGAAAGCTTAAAAGAAAGTGAAATTTTCAGATACTGCAGACATTACCTACAACATCCATAGTGTCGTCTCGATTAATGAATGAACTAATGGGCTGGACGCTGCTGGTCTCCATTTCTAGTAGTCAGAGTTGATCCACTTTGTTTTCCGTCTGTTGAAACAAATCTGTCTTTGTGCGTATTCACTGCGTAATCCGGACATGTATGTACAGTGGGTATAGAAAAGAATACCCCCTTCGAAATATTCCCATTTTTTTTCATTTACAGCCTTAAATGGAAACATATAAAAATAATATTTCTTCCCAGCTTTACTTATTCAATGTGACCTCTAACATCCAAGTGAAAGATATCACAGCTACAGTTCAGAAGAATTTTAAAAAATCAAAAACAAGAAATAATGAGATTAATAAAGGACCCCCCCCTCCCAATGTCAGTGTCATTTTGTTGTCCCCCCTTTTGCTTTAATGACAGCCTTGAGTCTGTTGATTCTTCTCTATCAGCTTTGCACACCTAGATTGTGTAATATTTGCCCCCCACTTTTCTTTACAGTTTAACTCTCCAAGTTCGGTCACATTGGCTGGTGAGTGTTGGTGGTCTGCTACCTTCAGATCTTTCCACAGATTTTCAGTGTTATTTAGGTCTGGGCTTTGACTGGCCACACAAGGGCATTCACTTTTTTTCTCCTTCAACCATCGTGTGGTCAATTCTGCTGTGTGCTTCGGGTTGTTGTTGTGCTGAAAGGTGAACATTCTGTCCATCTTCAACTTTCTGGCAGAGGGTAGCAGGTTTTCCTCCAGAATTACTAACGAGAGCCCCAGGCCCCCCACAACAGGTTGCTTCCCCCTCCATGCTTTACTGTAGGTATGGTGTGTTGTGGATGGTGAGCTGCGTTGGTGGACCATTTGGTGCTGAGGCCTAATAGTTTGATTTTGGTCTCATCTGACCAGAAGACCTTTTTCCACTTGGCATCAGAATCTTCAAGGTGCATTCTGGCAAAGCTCAAACGAGCCTTAATGTGGCCTTTCTTGAGAAGTGTGACCCTCCCAAACAAGCCACAATGGTGGAGCTCTTGTGAAATTGTTGTCACATGCACACCATCAATGACTACTCTGTGCCATCAGATCCTGTAACTCCTTCAAAATGGCCATTGGACTCTCTTACCAGTTTCCTCTTTGCTCTTCCATCCAGTTTGGAGGATCCAGGGAGGGTCCTAGTAGGACCAAACACTTCTTTATGATGGACTTTACTGAGCTCCTTGGGATTGATGAAGCCTTTGAGATGTTTGTGTCTCCATCTCCTGCCTTATGTCTGCCTACAACTCTATCCCTGAGATCTTTTCAAAGTGCTTGCCACCCATAGTCAGTTGTTTGTTGTCAGTTGCACTACCAAGCAAGGGAATGAATGGACCAGGAACAGCTTCACTAATCACACTCATTACAATTGATCACCAGTAACCATGGTCTGCAATGGGAATGGTGGGCACTGACACCTGATGGAGTTTGGGGGGTGGGGGGTTGTGATATTTTATTAATCTCAGGATTTCTTGCTTTTTATTTTTTATAATTTTTCTGAACTGTAGCTGTGATATCTTTCACTTGGATGTTAGAGATTACATTGAGTAAGTAAAGCTGGAAAAATATTAGTTTGTGTGTTTACATTTAAGGCTCTAAAGCAAAAAAAATGGGAATATTTCAAAGGGGGGAATTGTTTTCTATACCTACTGTATGTGAACACAGCACGCTATACAAACATAAACCAAATTGAATCTCATCCAGCTATTGAACACTGCATCAGCTTTCATGCTTTAAGGCGCTTAAAAAAAAAAATAAGGTAATTTAAAAAATAATAAAATAATCATTTTTTTTGTTTTATAGAGCGCCTTTCCCATGCTGTAGGCTGGGGTGTTGAACTCCGGGCCTGGAGGGCTGCAGATTTTTGTTCCAACTCAGTTTCTTAATGAGAAATCAATTATTGCTGATGAAGCACTTACTCCTTAAGTGACATTTGAATGCTTCATTGCAGTGGTCTCTTGCTGATTAAGGGTCCCACCCTTAATTGCTTATTTCAATCCTAAAGGGCTGCATTCACTGTTTAGTGGCTCCTTATTAGTAATAAGATGTAAATGACGAAGCAGCCAGCAGTTCTCCATCTCGCTTGTTTCCATTTACATCTCTGTGTGTTCATCATGCATTGTTTGATTTAATAAAACACTTAATAGAAAAATGTGACAGACCGAAAATGAAACGTTTTAAGCTTCAAATCATTTTCATAACATCCTTGCAAAGGAAAAAAATCTGATACAAGAACCTTACATTGCAGACTAGCGAGCCATAAAATTAAATAAGGTGTGAGACTGGCAAGGATTGGTTTCTAATCACACAATTGGGTTGGAATGAAAAACCTGCAGCCACTGCGGCTCTCCAGGACCGACACTGCCCACCCGTGCTCTCTAGGCGCTTAAAACAAAATGATACAAATAAGTCTCTGCATAGAGCAATACACAAATAATCACAGGATAAGAAAAGCATTAAACAAAATTAGGTGGATTGGCAATTCTACATTGGCCCTAGTGTGTGCTTGGTGTGTGGTTCTGTTTGTGTGTGTCCTGCGGCAAGTTGGCACCCTGCCCAGGATTGGTTCCTGCCTTGTGCCCTGTGTTGGCTGGGATTGGCTCCAACAGACCCCCGTGACCCTGTGTTCAGATTCAGCAGGTTGGAAAATGGATGGATGGATAATACCACAAGAAATTCCTGAAAAAAAGACACACGACGCAGTCCTGGAACCCTCCTTTCATTCCCAGCTGGGTTGCCTTCTTTGCGTGGTGTCTGTATACTCTCTCCATATTTCTGTGGGTTTCCAACCACCGTTAAGATACGTTAGCTGATGGAGGCTATGAATGTGGGTAGTGTTGCCTCCTGTGGATGGGAATAAATGTGTTTAAAAATGAAATAACTAATGACTATTGAAGCTAACTGGAAAATGAGTTTCTCATTCCAGATATGTCTGGGGTGTCCAGCTTCAATCCTAGAGGGCCATAATGGCTGCAGGTTTTCATTCTAACCCATTTCCTAATCGGTAACCAGTTTTCACTGCTAATTTACTTCTTTTCCCTTCATTTTATTAGCCTTGTTTTTAAGGATTCTGTCATCTGAGTTGATTCTTTTCTTCATGAAATGGCAGCCAAACAGAAATGAGACGTGAAACGAGCTGGCAGATAGCCAGCCAAACTGGGACGTCAAACTGCAACCATTTTCTTAATGAGAAGCCAATTCTTGCTGTTAATTAAACCCGTTATTTAAGCCTGTGGCTTGTTGCTGCTCTCGTTCTGCCAAAGCAGACATTTCTAAAACTGTCGATTATCTGTTTATTTTTTTTTTTTTAAGAACATTGTCAAAATATTTTGGTGACCTGAGAGATCGACCTTACCGAGACCATCGCCTTTCTTTATTTTCAGATATCGTGTGATGGATGTAGATTAGGTGGGTGTGTGTGTGTGTGTGTCTGCTGCTAATTGTGGAAACAAGAAATTATTCTGGGGTCTGAATCAAGTCAGTTAAAATTAAGGCAGAAGAAGTTAATTAGCAGTAAAAAACGAAGATGGTTTGAATGAAAACCTGCAGCCACTGCAGCCCTCCAGGACCGGAGCTGGACACCCCTGAAATATGTGATGTTTTTGCCTTGGCTCTTCTTTTAAATCAGGGGTGTCGAACTGGAGGGCAGCAGTGGCTGCATGTTTTCATTCTGACCCTTTTTCCTAATCGGTTTTCACTGCTAATTAACTCCTTTTCTCTTCATTTTAATAGCCATGTTTTTAAGGATTCAGTCCACTCTAACCAATCATCACTTAATGAGAATCTGATTCTTGCTGTTAATTAAGCCCGTTATTTAATTGCACGGCTTGTTGGTGCTCACATTCAGCAGACATTTCCAAAACAATTGACGTTTCTCTTTTTTCTAAGAACACCATCAAAATGTTTTGGTGACCTGAGAGACCGACCTTACCGAGGCCATCACCTTTCTTTATTTTCGGATATTGTGTGATGGGCACCGGTGAGCTGGTCATGTGGCGGCTTGTTTCGTGTCTCATTACTGTTTGGCTGCTAGCCCAGAGTCAAGCTAATTAAAACTAAAGCAAAAGAAGTTGATTAGCAGTAAAAACTGGTCACTGATGAAGAAGAAGGTTAGATTGGTAACCTGCAGGCATTGTGGCCCTCCAGGACCGACATTACCTACCTCAATTTAAATGAACATCAGTTGCTCCCTAACAGTGACATGAGAGTGCTGACACTCAACGCCCATGTGGAATCGGTTTAAACACACTGCAGGGCAAATTCGTGTTAATCATCCCTTTTGAATGGAGGGTGTGGGGCTTTCCTAACTCTTCATAAGGTTCTCCTTTTCGGTCAGTGCGGTGGTTGGGGGTGCAGTCTGTGGTGGGAATAATAACAGGCCACATTCCTTAAGGACATCCTGGAAGAAAATAAAATGCGTACGTGTCCCTGCTGTTGACAGTGTGATGATATACACACTCAAAAATGGAATCTGTCAAATAAATGAGCCCGTCGGAAAGTCTGGCATAAGCTCTTAGGTGTGCCCAGGTCAGACGTTTATTTACCGTGAGTTACGTTAGAATATCTGCAGACTGAAGAGGGCAAGGCACTGTAATGTCCTTCAATGGAATCTCACGTCTTGAAAATATTGTGCACAACAAACCAGGCCACATACAGTATATAAATCGTCGCTTAGGCTTTTATATTTTTATTCAAATTTCTGCTTTATTTGGCAATATTTTTCTCCTTTCATCATGACGTGATATTCACAGCATTCAGCCATGGAAGTGAAGGCACTACTCCATGGTAAAGTACACTCTCCCACTCATTCTAACTGGACCACCATTAGCCCAGCACGCACTAGATAGATAGATAGATAGATAGATACTTTATTAATCCCAAGGGGAAATTCACATTTAAGATATAGGAGGAAACTGGATTGTCGAAACCCTCTGACCGACCCTTTGCATGGTTTCTGCGTGGGTTTCCTCCCACAATTCAAAAGATGTCAATTGGCTCCAGTGTGGTTTTAGTGTGTGAGTGTATCCCCCCCCCCAAGAGATGGACTGGTGCCCCATCCGGGGGATCGTTCCACCCTTAAGCCCCATGCTTTATTGGGATAGGCTTCAGCCCCCCACCATCTTGGTCGGGTGTAAGTGTGCTTTGAAAATGGTTTGGTATAATGTTCGGCTCATTTTGTATCCTAGTATTGTTCGACTGCTAATTAAGGAAAAAAGAAAAATTGTTTCTTGAGTTTTAAAAAGCAAGTCCGTTTAAAATTAAGGCAAAAGAAGTTCATTTTCCTTTTGTTAGGAGCACTGTCAGAATGGTTTGTGGACCCCGAGACCTTCAACCTTTCTTTACTTTTTCAGTATTGAATGGTGGGCACAGGTTAGCCTGGCAGCTGTTGGCTCACTTTGCATCTCAGTGTTGTTTGACTGCTAATTAAGGGGGCCGAGTGTCTCTTAAACAGCACATCAAACAAAATGAATACAAAAGAAGCCAATTTTTTTATTTATAGTGCTTCATTTGTGACTGTTTTATCCTTAGCCGAATTTGTAAGTTTTGTGTGTATGTGTGTTATTAGTATTCATGTATTTTAGTTACTATAAAAATCAAATTTCCCCCTTTGGGGCTAAAGGTTCTACATATAAAGAAACGGTCTTAATTTGAAGGACTGAGATTTTGATAGCCGGGGACTTAAGAGTGTGCCAGGTCACTGAATATTATTACCCTTAAAACAGCCCGCTTGCTCATTTTACTACGAGCAGAATAACGTTTAAATAAAAGCATAAAAATGTTAAATAACACATTACCAAATTTGCACGTATTGTTTCAAGGCCTGCTTAAGAAAAAATATCCTAATTGCAAGTGTTCTTTTTATGAAATCGTCAAAATGATACGAATATGACGTCACTCTAATGTGGAAGCCGGGCCATATGGAGTAACTTGTGTGACCGCGCGTAGCGATGCACATAGTAATGAAGAGGTCGACTCTCAACAAGCACCATCAGGCGGCGTTTCAGTGTTATGGTGACAAAGCGTCTTTTTCTCTGATGCGCACAAGCATCGGCCGATGACCGTTCGGTCGCTCTGTCCTTGGTGGCTTTGGTGAGGTCGCACCGCGTTTATGGCTCCTCGTCACCTCCAACAATAGCGACAGCGGAAACTTCCTGGGCAGAAGTGGGCGTGGTCGATTGTGGGCATGCGCGCTAGAGATGCAACAAGTGGCTCACCAGTTTGCAAGCGCGAGCCGAGGAGTGTGCTGCTGACGTCACCACCCCAGCCAGGTGGCATTCCAAGTGCAGCTAGCGGAAAAAAAAGCGCAGCAAACGGGAGCGCGCGCAGCTTCTCCAAATCCGGATTTCTCGTCAGAATGTGAGGCAGGCGTGCGTGTGTGCGTGCAGACTAGTAAACTCGTAACCTGCCAGCGACGGCCGCCGGACTCGCACGTTCGAAGGCGAAGAGCGCAGCTTGTTTGCAAATATCGCCGGGGGTGGGGAGGGGGGGTGAAGAGCGAAAGCAGCCAGACAGTGTGCAGCGGCGACGGGAGGAAAGCAACATGTCTTCTGCCCACCAAGTGTCGTCTTCCAGAAGGCAGTCATGCTACCTGTGCGATCTACCTCGCATGCCTTGGGCCATGATTTGGGATTTTAGCGAGCCAGTGTGCCGAGGATGTGTCAATTACGAAGGCGCCGACCGCATCGAGTTTGTGATCGAGACAGCCCGGCAGCTCAAGAGAGCCCACGGCTTCCAAGATGGGAGATCCCCCGGAGCGCCACCCCCACCGACTGTGAAGAGCCAAGCTGCTTTATCAGCAAAAGAGCCGGCGCAGCTGAATCACGTCGACGGCTCCTCCAAAGCGCCCCAATCGGCGTTGGATCGCTATTCCCTGAACGCGGACAGAGCACGCTTCGAGTACCCGGGCATCGGTGGCCACGCCAGCAGACTTCCGAATGGCCTCGGCGGCCCCAACGGCTTTGCTAAGGCAGACGACGGGCCCCCGGAGCTGAATCGGCAGAGCCCCACCTCTCGGAGAAATCACGGAATGGTTCCGGTCCCAGGGCAGATGAACGTCCCACCTAACCTGCTGCCACAGACGATGCTCAACGGCCCTGGAACAGCGGCCATCGCCCCGCATGCCCTGAGCAACCGCCCCCCTCCTCCCAACAGCGTGTCGCTGACTGAAGTGAGTAAGCGACCAGGCTCCGTGTCCAGCACGGACCAGGAGCGCGATCTCAAGGAGAAGCAGCGCAACGCCGAGGCTTTGGCCGAGCTGACCGAGAGCTTACGGAATCGCTCCGAGGACTGGGCGAACAAGCCCAAGATGGTACGGGACACCGTGGTGACGCTGTCTAGTTGCATCCCGTTTGACGTGCGTTTCAAGAAGGACCACACTCTACTCGGCCGCGTTTTCGCCTTCGATGCCGTGTCCAAACCAGGCATGGACTACGAGCTAAAAATCTTCATCGAGTACCCCAGTGGCTCCGGCAATGTGTTCTCCAGCGCATCGGGGGTGGCCAAGCAGATGTACCAGGACTGCATGAAGGACTTCGGCCGAGGCCTGTCCTCGGGTTTCAAGTACCTGGAGTACGACAGGAAGCACGGGACCGGTGACTGGCGGCTGCTGGGCGACCTACTGCCGGAGAATGTGCGCTTCTTTAAAGAGCTCGCTAGCTCGGACATGCTTCCCCAGCCGTACATAGACGCCAGCTGCCCCTTGCTGCCCACTGCGCTAGTAAACATCGCCCGTGCTTTGCCGGCAGTGGCAGCGAGTGCCCCGAGGACCACCGTTCGCAAGCGTAAAGCCTCCCCGGAGCCCGACTCCGCCGAGGCGGCACTGAAGGCATCCGAAGAACAGCAGAGGCAGCAGTGGATGGCGAGCCAGAGCGAGGCGCTCAAAATGACTATGGCTTCGGGGGTGTTTGTGGCCGCTCACGGAGGCGGGCCACCACCTCTCGGACCTGGGCACACAGCGCACTCCAGCCGGACCACGCCGCCCGAAAGCGCCCCTCAGAACGGACAGTCCCCCATGGCGGCCCTGATGTCAGTGGCGGACACCCTGGGCAATGCGCACTCCCCGAAGGATGGCAATTCTGTGCACTCGACCACCTCTGGCAGGCACAGCAGCAGCAGTCCAGTGTCCCCCGCATCGATGCCTGGCCAGCGTCGCCGCAACGGGGACCTTAGCCTGCCAGGGGCGCCCCCTCCCGGCATGGAGTCGGGCCACCAGCAAAACATTCCAGACTCGCCCATGGCCAACAGCGGGCCCCTTTGTTGTACCATCTGCCACGAACGTTTGGAGGACACACATTTTGTTCAGTGCCCTTCGGTGCCCAACCACAAGTTCTGTTTCCCTTGTTCTAGAGAGAGCATCAAGGCGCAGGGGGCGACCGGTGAGGTGTATTGCCCCAGTGGAGATAAATGCCCACTGGTAGGTTCGAATGTGCCTTGGGCATTCATGCAAGGTGAGATTGCGACCATTTTAGCTGGGGACGTTAAAGTGAAAAAAGAGAGAGACCCTTAAGGTGTGCAGCCACCTTCTGTCACCTTCCACATGCAGTATCTGTGAGTGACAGACAGACTTGACACAATCAGTCTTATGTACAGACTTTCCTCTCGCCGTGTGTTTCGAGATTTTGAAACACAAGTTACATTTTGCTTCTTCATTTAAAAGGATGAAGCTCTTTTGTTACACAGATTGCATTCTGTAAACTGTTGTTGTGTAGGGTGGAGGCTCCTTGGCCAAGGTGCAACGACAGTTGTTTGAAAACTGGGGAATGGGGCAGGAGTGTATTTCTTTTTTTCTTTTCTTTTTGATCAATTTCTGCACTTCCTAAAATAAGTGCTAACACCCTAAAATGACAGACGTGTTGGTAAACTGGAGAACGCGGTGGTCCTCGTCTGCTCCTCTGTCTGCACTTTTTTTTTTTTTTCTTTCTTTCCACAAAGGTGGGAAATTTCTTAACTCTTCCCTCCTCGAGCAACTTAAGTTCATTTTCTGTCCTGGTGATCTGATCCACCAATCTCTCACCCCATACACACACACACACTCTTTCTCACCTTCCCAACTAAGGTGGTCTCTCCAATCTCTGTCCTCAGTTTTTTTTTTTTTCCTTTATGCACGGATGCTTTAATCGTAGAGCAGAATGCTATTCTTGGGAATATGCTCTGTTTGTTCTTTGTACATTTCTGTAGGAACAGAAGACTGTAATGTGCCTTGGAGCTGAGTAAACTGTAATAAATTCAATTGATATGAATACTTCCTGAGTACTGATTTGTTCTGCATGCAAGTCGTTAAAGGTGGCATTGCAGCAGAGATGTGGTGGTCTTTTCTGAATATTACGCGTTGGCACTGAGCCGAGCTGTCTTAACAATGCCCTCATTTTTTCCATTCATATTTGCTCACTGCATTCGCTTTTCCATTCACCTTTATCTCTGTTGCTGGTTTGAACACCGGGCTCGTTCTGCTAACCATCTTTTCTGTTTTTAAACCTTTAACTTCAACAAGCTGATCTACAACTGCTAGAGTTTAAGCAAGGCCAGCAGTGTGAGTGCCAGTCTTTCCAGTGTTCACGTCCAGAAGGGGGTTCTTAAGAGAGTCAGCACATTTCAGTAGTATTCCCTGTTTTTAAAGCGGGGGCTGCCAGTATTCTGTGGATTTTTCTACTGATGGGATTTCGTGTTTCATTTGCGAGTTTACAGCCCTTTGTAGATTTTTATTTTTCCATTTCCTGTTTGTATTTTTGTGTCGGGGCAACGTCACTTTTGCAGCCTTTTAAATGCATGTATTTAAAAAAAAAAATTACTGGGTGGGCACGGCTACCAGACTTAAGTGGGTTTACTCCTAGAAATAGATTACCGGCCAAGGAGTGTCGTGTCTAGAGCAGCACCAAACGGCGGAAAGACCATTTTAGAGACCCCTGGCCGGTCTGTATGGGGTATCAGACTCTGATTCTGGCGGGATGCAGTTTTTTAATCCGTGACCAGTTTTTGTTTCTAATTGACTTGCTTTTTAAGTATGAGATTGTTCCTTGGTAAGCAGTTACACTAAAGGTCAGGACCTCAATTAGAAGCGTCAATTTTTGTTGTTAGTTAATTCTGTTATTTCATTCCATGGCTTGTTGGTGCGCCCAATCTGCCACAGCAGACTTTGCCCAAAACTGTTGATTTTCTTAATGCCAAGAATGCTGGCAGTGTTCTGTGGCGATTACTGATACCTTTACCTTTCCTTATTTTCAGTTATTGAACGATGGGCACAGGTTAGCTGGTCAGCTGTTGCATCTCATTATATTGTTTGACTGCAAATGAACAAAAAAAAAAGATTGAGGGGTCCGAGTCTGAGATAGCAAGTCAGTTAAAATGAACACAAGAAAAGTCAAATAGTAGAAATTGGTCACTCATTAAGAAAATGTTCAGAATGAAAACCTGCAGCCTCGATGGCCTCCCGGGATCCGAGTCGGATACCCTGCTCTGGCTGAGGCATTGCTGTGCAATACGAAGAAGGTCGCTCTTCACGTCTGAAGAAAGCCGCACTTATTCACAGGTCTGTCTCTCCGCTGCTACTGCTGTGTTCATGCAGTCAGTCAGTCGCCAGCTTGTGCGCTCCTGCATTTTTTTTTTTTTTGATAAGACCATTCATGTTGCAGAGGTTAGGCGGTGCACCCTGCAATCTGCCGAGAAACTGAGAATTTCTCGCGTCTCTCCCTGATCTTTTGCCATGTAAGCGGATTTGGTGGAAATTGGAAAATGAGGAATTCTTGGCTGTTAATTAAAAGGCTTCGTCAAAGAGAGTGGCCTCACATGTTCTGACATGGAAGCATGTGATCTGCTAACCTCCTCGATGAGAACAGACTCCATTGACTCTGGGGTTGTTTTTTAACCCATCTCGTTCACTGGCATTCTGTCGCAAGCTGATTTTGAAGTTTGAAAGCGAGGCGTTTGATAATCAAAGTGCACCTCTTTAGCCATTCATTTATTAAATCCACTAGAAGCTTGATGCCCGGTTTTAGGAAGCGTGTTTGATAGGAGCGGTTGACATGGTGGCAGGGTACGTTTACAGTTGCATTTATTTATCCAAAGGGACTTACAAAAGAGGTAAACAGTCGCGTAACCTTAGGCTAGGGCCTGCTTGTTCAGCAAGTGTAATAGTGTTATGTGTGCGTCTTTTTATACGGTGGTCCCCAAACTCGGGACCCCCTGTGGCTGCAGGGTTTTGTTCCAACCAATTTCTCTTTTTAGCCTAATTAAGTGAGTTTCTGTGTTTTGGTGACAATGTAGAAATTCCAGAACTGAGTTTGGTAATTTTTATTAAAATGTACTAAGCAGTGACACGGGCTAATATACTGTAGGTTTAACAATATTTTTATTTTGACTTTCATTCTGTTTTTTGGTTATTTAATCCGTTATTTACTAATTAGTGGGTCTGACAGGTCATTTTGCCCGGGTGTCTGCTCTCCTTGTTTTTAATTGTCATTAAGATAAAACGAACGGAGCAAATGAATATGAAAACAACAAAAAGAGAGTTAAGTATTTAAAGCTTATAGCAGCGATAGATTTCTAACTGTCTTATGAATGTAAAATCACACTCTGGTGCTTTTCTGAATGCAGAAGAAGAGCCCAGCTAATTAAGTGAGCTCCATTATTAACTGCTATCACAGATTAGGAGTGGACTTGGAACACAAACCTGCAGCCACAGGGGGTCCCCTGGTCCGAGTTTGTGATCCGCCGTTTGAAAACATTTGCACATCTGTTTACCTTTACTGCCACCATTAAATACATTTTTTTTTTTGTTTGTTTTTTAGTGTTGATGTTTGACAGAATGCTTTTCGTTAATAATGAAATCCACTTGTTGAATGTTTCTAAATCACATCAACATGGCTGTCTGGGTTCAGCCCCATTCCTTATTTGTTCACGCAAAGAATAAGCTAATGTTTAACTCTTTAGTAAAAATCCATCCTGCTGATTGTGGAGCGGCAGGCAGTGGTAACGATTCGATTTAAATATTTAGAGAGACCTCCATGGGTATGGCACAACTCTACATTTCATCACAGATGCCCGTCCAGTAAGCAGTCTGTTTACCCAGCCAACCGCCCTCTGTGCTACACGGAAGTGGTCACCTGGCAGCGTAAAATGCCGCAGCAGAGGTGCAGTTTTTCAGTTTTGGACTTATTGTGTGCACAAGAGTTACTTATGAATGGTTTAAATATCACGTCAGTTGTTTATGGAGCCTACTGACTCACCGATACAATAGAACTGCCACACGTAATATACTGTTTGACTCGTCTTAATGTCTGGTTATGCAAGATGGCAAACTTTATGGTGTCCCGTTCAAACCCTCCCTTTTGGTTCTCGAAAAAGCCTCATCGTTAGGCCATTGTTTGGGCCGTGCTTTATGCAGGATATCACACCCTTATGATAAGAGTAAACCGATGGGTGTCTTGACCAGAAATAATTAGAAGGACTTGGAAGGTGTGTAGGCCACCCCAGGGGTTCACCCTCTAATGCAGTACGAGGGGTCAGGGCTGCTCTATTTCAACCAACTGTGCAAAAATGGGGATCACATAGCTAGGCATGTGGAGTATCGTTTTATGCTATTTTGAGGCTGCTAATCACGAATATGATCCTGTTTTTGATATTTGATTGTTTACCGGTGGTCCTATTGCTCTGAGAGCCTCTACATGAAGGTCGCAATTGACAAATTTCAAACATAAGTATGCGGGTTTATCGTTTAAGCAAGGGCAGTGATTACGAATCTGTTTTTTTTTTGTTTTTTTACTTAATGCACAATGGAAGTCTATTGGAGGGTGCAAAATGTACACAGTTCTATTACAATCAAGAATATTTGACATCTTTTTCAAGCACATTTGTGAATATTTCAAATATCTAACGCAGCTGTTCTTGTTTATTATGGAGTAAATCTTTACGTCTCTTACGAGCAGCCTCCAAAATAAGGACTTTTTTATTATTTTTGGCACCTTAGGCCAATGAGGATAGAAGAGCCGTCTGAGGCCTGACGTTTCATATGCTGTTAGTGGGTGCTTCTCCATAGCTTGAATGACGAGCGGATTCTCTCCTCTTAGCTAACCTCTGACCTTGTGAGATATGATATTTCATTTAAAATGAGCTTATAAAGTGGGCAAGCAGGGGGACTGCGTCTGGTAGAGAATCGCTGTGCTGTCTGACGCACCTCGGTCTGACGCTTTTTATCTCGTACAACCCCAAGAGCTCACTGTCGCCTAACAGGGCTACCATGCATTGGCACCGTCTTCCTGTTTTTCATTTTAGCCTTTGGCGTTAAAACATTGAGCCATTTTTCCTGCCCGACGACGTCTACTCTGCAAAGTAATTCAAATATAGAGGGAGGGAGGGAGGGAAGGCAAGGCCAAGACACGCGAGGTCACTGGTGTCCTTGTGTGCCTCGGCGCTCCGGTTCTCCCTTGCATGCGGTTTTCTTTCAGCCTTAAGCTATATTTGGAACATATTCAGATCGAGAGGGCCTTATTCCTCTGTTGTTGAAACTCGGCAGAGACTGCCGAGAAAACAATGGAAAATGTAAAAGGAGTTGCTAAAAATAGTAGGAAGAGCATTCCGTGTGTAGAGCCTGTTAAATATCCCAGTCTCCGCTTTTTGGATGTTGTTTTTTGGGTCGGTTGGACACAGTTGAGCTCCTCTGGTGTCGTTGTCTTGTTAATCACTCTTCACCTCCTCCCATCTGTCTGGAGCTCCCTTGAAGTCGCATGCTGCTGCTGCTGCTGCGGCCCTCTTGCTGGCTGCCCTTCCTGGAAGATCTCTTAATTGGTGGGCTATGCTGTAAAGTTCAAACAACGACCCACCCGCACTCTCATCAGACTTGCAGGGCTCCCACGATGAACGGGGCCTTATAGTTCCCCGTTTTTTTTTATTTTTTTATTCAAGTTATACACCAGCTTTGGCGTCTCTCTCGGTGTGCAATTACCATTGTGTGAGAGGCAGAGGGTCCCGGTCGAACCGCTGTGGTTTGAGTTTGAATTGGACGTAAGGAGGTAGCCCTAGCTAACAAAGATGGCCGATTTCAGTTTTGTACATCTGAGGCGATTGTTGGAACGGTGCTTGGAGCTTGGGAAATGTACTATTTAAACAAACTATTATTATAAGATGTAACGCTGCTCATGTACAGTGCCTATAAAGTTTTTCCATTTTATTGTTATACATCATCGAGTCCCCGTTGAATTCAGTTTGTCTTTTTTGACACCGATCCACAGAATACGACTCTTTAGTGTCGAAAGTGAAAACAGATCTCCACAAAGTGGTGTCCAAAGTAATTGAAGATATTTTTAGTAGATGCGGAACTGGCAGACATGACAGCCTTGAGTCTGTGTGTCCAGGCCTTCCACTGTCAGCTCTGCCATTCATCTCCATACCCCCACCCAACACCTACCCTCACTTGCTGGAACGCAGATCTTCTCCCGAGGTGTAGGTGCACTTGCAGACTGTATCACGATTTCCTTACATTTTCCTGTAGTGAGAAGTCAAGCAAAATTAACCCTTTCATTGGCTAACTAAAAAGATTACAATATGCAGGCTTTCGAGGCAACTCCGGCCCAATCTTCAGGCAAGATGAAAGATTTTGAGAACATTTTGGCTTAAATCTCGAAATATCCACTTTAACCTCGTAGTTTACTTCTTAAGTAGACCGTCGTAAACATCATCTTCAAACCGACCCAGATATCAATCGCTGTGTCCTTCTGGGGTTCCCTCCTGCAATGACAGCAGTGATCGCCACACAGAACACATTACATTTATGAGATTCCAGCTCTCTGCACATTTAGAATCCTTAGATTTGCACGTGATATCACTTTCATGATGAAAAGCATTAAACTATACAGTCATATGAAAAAGTTTGGGAACCCCCTCTTAATTCTTTGGATTTTTGTTTCTCGTTGGCTGAGCTTTCAAAGTAGTAACTTCCTTTTAATATGCAACATGCCTTATGGAAATAGGAGTATATCAGCAGTGACATTAAGTTTATTGGATTAACAGAAAATAGGCAATATGCATCATCGCAAAATTAGACAGGTGTATACATATGGGCACCCAACAGAGATATGACATCAATAGTTGAGCCTCCAGACGTTGTCCTCCTATAGCCTGTGACGAGTCTCTGGATTCTGGATGGAGGTATTTCTGACTATTCTTCATACAAAATCTCTCCAGTTCAGTTCAGTTCAATCTGATGGCTGCCGAGCATGGACAGCCTGCTTCAAATCATCCCATAGATTTTCGATGATATTCAAGTCAGGGGACTGTGACGGCCATTCCAGAACATTGTACTTCTCCCACTGCATGAATGCCTTTACAGATTTCCATCTGTGTTTTGGCTCATTGTCTTGTTGGAAGATCCAATCCCTGCGTAACTTCAACTTTGTGACTGATGCTTAAACATTATCCTGAAGAATTTGTTGATATTGGGTTGAATTCATCTGACCCTCGACTTTAACAAGGACCTCAGTCCCTGAACTGGCCACACAGCCCCACAGCGTGATGGGACCTCCACCAAATTTGACAGGAGGTAGCAGGTGTTTTTCTTGGAATGCGCTGTTGTTCTTCTGCCATGCAAAGCGCTTTTTGTTCTGACCAAATAACTCCATTTGTGTCTCATAAGTCCAAAGCTCTTTGTTCCAAAATGAATCTGGCTTTTCTAAATGAGCATTTGATACAACAAGCGACTCTGTTTGTGGCGTGAGTGCAGAAAGAGCTTCTTTCTCATCACCCTGCCATACAGATGTGCTGAATTGTAGAGCGATGTACAGATACACCATCTGCAGCGAGATGTTCTTGCAGGTCTTTGGAGGTGATCTGTTGGTTGTCTGTCGCCATTCTCACAATCCTGCTCATGTGCCACTCCTGTATTTTTCTAGGCCAGCCAGACCTGCTGGGTTGGTTTAACAGCAACTGTGCCTGTGGCCTTCCATTTCCTGATGACATTCCTTACAGTTGAAACTGACAGTTTAAACCTCTGAGATGGCTTTTTGTAGCCTTCCCCTAAACCAGGAGACTCAACAATCTTTGTTTTCAGATCTTTAGAGAGTTGCTTTGAGGACCCCATGCTGTCTGTCACTCTTCAGAGGAGAGTCAAAGGGAAGGAAGCAGCACCTGCGACTGACCACAAATACCTTTGACCACTCATGATTGGACACTCCTGTCTATGAAGTTCAAGGCTTGACGAGCTCATCCAACCAAGTAATCAGCATTGAGCAGTGACAGGCATTCAAATTAGCACAATGACAAGGGGACACACATTTTTGCACAGCCAATTTCTCACATTTGATTTAATTTCATACAGTTAAATACTGCGTCACTAAAAATCTTTGTTCGGAAAACACCGCAGTACTCAACTGTTCCTGGGAAATGAAAAACATACCACTGTGATCTTTATTGTTGAAAGTAGATTCTCATGCAGGCTGAGAGGGGTTCCCAAACTTCATATGACTGCATATGTTGCATTTTACAGATAAATCGTTAACTTTAAGTAATGAATGCTGTTAATAATTACACACATGGGGGTGACACGGTGGCGCAGCGGTAGCACTGCCGCCTCGCAGGGAGTCATGCCGCTGGTGTTCCCTGCCTGGAGTTTGCATGTTTTCCTGGTGGGTTTCCACAGTGTGCTCCGGTTTCCTTCCAAAGACATGCAGGTTTGGGGATTTGGTGATGCAAAAATGACGCCAGTGTATGTCAGTGCTTGTATTCACCTTGCGATGAGCTGATGCCCAACCCAGGGATTGTTTCTGCCTCGTGCCTAATGCTTTCTGCAGTGGCCGCATCCCTGGATTAATAGATTTTCAGAGATAGTGTGGCAAGGTATCCTCGCAATTTAATGGATGTTTCAGGCCATTCACATCACAGCGAAGCCGAACCTGTGCTCACCGTGATGATATCTCACACTGCCACCTGGTGGAATCTTCCAGATTTATGTAAAGTATGCATGCTAGTATGAGCAGTATAACGCTTCACAAGAAGTTAATTAGCAGCACAAACGGGGCACTCATTTTAAAAAAAAAAAAAAGGGGTTAGAATGAAAACCTACACCCACGGTGGTCCTCCAGGACTGAACTTGGCGACCCATGGACTATGGAGTGTTCTCAAAGACGTGCATGTATGGAATTTGACCTTAAAGATGGATTTTAAAAGGGTTCCTCTTTGAAGCATCTCAAGTGTGTGTGTGTGTGTGTATATGTGTGTGTATATATATCTGTACACACACACACATAGAAACCCGCTGGAATGGGACACGCAGACCTCAAATGCAGGGCTCCCCCATTAGGCGCGACTTGCCACCCCCAAACGCCGCTCTTGTGTAGTCGTGGGCCATAGGATGGGCCCACACGCTGGCAGTCGTAGCCTTGTGCTCCCTTTTAGTTTTCCAAAGGATTAACAGCAGCAGCGGCGGCCTTCGGGATCTAAATTGAGTCTCCCAGATAACATGAATGAAAGGGCCCTGGGACATCACTTGACCTGAGAATGAGAAGGAGCCTGTCGTCCCGATCCAGCCCTGCCATCACCATTATGCAGCGTTAATAAATAGATAAGCGCGGGTCGATTTATCGTCTGTTCAAATCTCACTCACTCCTCCTAAAGCTCAAAGCATGCTGGGTGTAGTGTGAGCACACAAATCACTGAATGAAAAACACTTCCTCATTATGCCGACACCCCCTCTCCCTCCATGGGTTTTAAAAAAAATAAAAGTCAAAAGTCAGTTGACTGCAGAGGTTAGGCTGCCGCATAACCAAATCAATTCCCCCAGCAGCAGCAGCAGCAGCCGCGCCAGCCGTTGCCTCTGGTTACCAGCCTGCCTGCTTACTGAGGAATGCAGGGATACGTGAGCTGCAAGCATTAACCCCTTCCTTGTGCCGCATTGGCAGACCTGTCACGACCTGAGAGACTGAGTTGCGAGCGCCTTGTGAGGGTGCTGCACCAGCAGGGGTGTATGGGAGCGACAGGCGGTGCGATTGAATGAGGACCATGAAGGGTTAAAGCGTGCCACCCGCTGCAGCTTGTTTTTTTTTCTTTTCTTCAGACTGTGATGTCAGCACTATCCTTCTTCGTTGCCTTGGGCCCTGTGACTGATACTGCATGCAATTTGAAACATTCCTTTCTGGCAAGTAAGCCTCGCTGGGGTTTAAAGCGGACTGCTTCCTGCCTGCACGCTATACAAACCCAGAGTGGGAGACACCCCCCAATCCATTCTTCCAGACACACACAGAGTTTGTTTGGTGTCATGCACACCATCACACTTGAATGTCACATTGTACCCTGGTGGGCTCCGCTTCCCTTTCATTGATGTTGCTGTGTTGTGACCAGTAGAGCATATGAATCATCCAACCGCTTCCCCCACTGGCTGGTAATTCACGGCCATGGCATTGTGTGTGCAGATCAGCTAGGGTTTTCTCCCTCCAACCAAGCTTCAGAAAGATGATTTGGGTGCAGAGAGGGCACAAGGTGTATGTCACATGTCTCTAGGCCAGTAGTGGCACTGCTGTCTTCTTATACGCCCACATGTCCTTGTTGCCCAATTGACGATATTTGAATCCTAGGAGTGCATCAGCACATTTGGACCACACGTGTTACTTAATGGCTAGGCGGGTTTGTTTTCTCATCCTGCCCAGAGTCGATGAACATGGCACAGACTCCTCCTTGCTTACTAAACAGCAGCGATCTGTGCCCATTCATCCAGGAGGTGCAGATGACAAAGCAGCAGTGCCCGGGAGATGGCTTACGGAATACTGGCACTCGAGACTTCAAACTCATTTTTGTAAGCAGCCGGTGACAAAAATAGCTGCAGTTCACATTTAGCTCGTGCAGATCAGGGTTTGACAAACAAGAAACCCAAGAATAATTACAGAGCTGGCTACTCCTGGCACACTTGACAAGCAGTCTGGTGGAGCAAAGGGGGCACTTGTGGGCACCAGATTGGCTTTTGTTGTATACTTCTGCAGTGTTGACCTGCTGGCGCTGACCCAACGAGTCTCTGCAGCGACAGTTAAAATGGCGACTGCTGCTTTTAAATTACAAGTGCAGACGTAAGAAAAGATGGAATCCCGTGTGTCTCAGGCATCAGTAAGTTCAGGTGCAGCCTTCAGCTCACCAGTGAGTATCAGGTATGGCACTACACACTTAGCCCATGATGCAATAGTCCCATAATACGAACTTTTCATAAATGAAATATACTGCATATTTAGTGTTACTTTTAATTAGATATTTCTAAATAAAATAATTGAAAATTCAATACAAATACACCCGTAGTAACTCCAGTTTTTGTAAGCTTGTTTTTTATTAAAGTAAAATAATCGTAAATACTAACTTAAAATATGTACAGTAGTAACATAGGGTGTGTGACATGTTGATTAGCAAATGCAAGAACTCTGAGCAGGTGACAATCATGAGCCTTTTGCAGTGCAAACCTATCCAAATGAACCCGAGGGTGCGAGGAACGATGTTAGGAGGGGTGTCCAGCAGGGGTCAGTAGTGGGCAGCTGCTATTTTTTATATATATATATATATATATATATATATATATATATATATATATATATATATATATATATATATATATATATAAATGATTTGGATTGGAATATCAGTAACACACTGGTTGAGTTTGCAGATGATACCAAGCTGGTAGATTTGGCAGATAATCGAGAATTCGTTGACTCGTCACAAAGGGACTTGGACAGCAGTCAGGCTTGGGAAGATTTATGGCAGATGAAGTTTATCTCTGGTCCTTGATATTTGAGGCTGATACTCCAATTAGCTGTGACCGCCCAATCCCACTGAGATGGCACAGGTGGTGAAGCAGCTGAGGGGGCAGGAAGGCTGCAGGGATCTGTGGTATCGGGGGTGAGCTTCTCCAGGCTGGTGGTAAGGCTCTCCTCCTGGCATTGCAAGCAATCTTGAAAGGGAAGGGTGATCGCCTGGATTGCAGCAACTACAGGTGGATAACGCTGCTCTCGGTGCCAGGTAAGGTCCTTGCTAGGGTCATCCTCAATAGGATCTGTGATCACTTGCTCACCTACCGGTCTGGTTTTACGTCTAAGAAGTCTACCATCGACCTCATCCTGGCACTGAGGGTCCTCATGGTGTGCAAACGCGAATATCAGCAGAGTTTCTTTGCAGCCTTCGTCGATTTTCATAAAGCGTTCAACTCAGTTGATCGAGCTGCCCTGTGGGACATCCTGAGGGTTCGCGGGATCCCCTTGAGGTTGCTGGATATCATGGCCGGCCTGTCCACTGGTACTGTGAGTGCTGTGCAGAGTGGAGGCAGACCCTCTGTGTTTTTCCCAGTTGATTCTGAGGTCTGTCGGGGTCTGTTCTGCTCCTAATCTGTTCAATGCTGGCATGAACTGGGTGTTGGGCAGGATAGCGGTGTCCAGCAGCTGTGGGGCATCTGTTGGTGAAGAGAGATTCACGGATCTTGACTTTGCTGACGATGCTGTGATCTTCACGGAGTCAATGGAGGCTCTGATCGGGGTGTTCGAGAGACTGAGTGAGGAGCCAGAGTGTCTGGGCTTGCGAGGGTCCTGATAAAAACCAAACAGCCAGGCCTTTAATGACCTCTTGGGCACGGCCATCAGCAGTGTGTCTGTGTGCAGAGAGAGTGTCAACCTTGTCAAGAGGTTTACTTACCACGGCAGTGACATTCATGTGACTCTTCCTATGAAGTAAGAAGATGGATTGAGAGAGCATATGGGGGGGTCATGAGGTCACTAGAAAGGGTTGTGTGGCGCTCCCAATATCTATGAAAAAGGAAGAAGGTCCAAGTCTTTAGAGTCCTGGTGCCCCCTGTTTATGAGACATGAACGCCATCCAGTGACCTGAGTTGAAGACTGGGCCTCTTTGGTGTCTCTTCAGAGGGTCCTTGGGTACCGTTGGTTTGACTTTTTGTCGAATGAGCAATTGCTCATGGTGTTCTGAATAAGGCACATGACCTGTATTGTGAGGGAGTGTCAGTTGTGGCACATTTTCCCCTTGGGTTATCCGACTTGTAAGATCCTCATTGCTGGGGGCCCAAGTGGCTGGACCAGGCCAAGGGGTTGCCCACGTAACACCTGGCTGTGGCAGATAGAGGGTCATTTCCGGAGCGTGGGACTGGACCGCGTACCTGCCCGGGGGGTTGCCAACCGGGATCCGGAGCTGTTTCGTCGTGTAGTGGGTGCGGCAAAGGGCTCTACCAGTGCATGCACCCCAACATGTCAGTTAATGTAAAGAATTACACATTGGAAGTAAAAATGTTAGGTTTGAATACACGGGTTGGGGTGGATGGTCTGAAAATCGAAAGTCCACCTTATTAGAAGGACTTAAGAGTTGTGGTGAACTTGACACTCTCAACTGGCAGACAGTGTTCAGAAGCCATTAAGAAGGCTAACAGAGTGTGAAGTTATATAGCGCCTTGACCTGTGGAGTACAAGTCACAAGCTTTATGACACACTGATAACACCTCATCTGGAGTCCTGTGTGCAGTTTTGGTCTCCAGGCTACAAAAAGGACCTAACAGCACTGGAAAAAGTCCAGAGAAGGGCAGAATTTGGCAATTTAGGCCCTTACTTTTTTGAGGAGAGAGGAGCAACAGTCACTGTCACTTCAGAACGTTACATAGAAATGCTAGAGAACATTTTGAAGCCCCAACTGGAAGAAATGGATGTGGTAGGATGCATTGGTTTCAACAGGATGGAGCAACAGCTCATATGGCGCAGAGATCCATGCAAGTTTTGCGGGAGATGTTTCCATTGAAGCTAATCTCCCTGCGGCGCGATGTCGGATGGCCTTCACGTTCGCCTGATCTCGTTCCGTGTGGGGCTCTCTCAGGTCGAAGGTATATACACACACCGACCTCAAAACCATGAAGCCCTCAAGTATGCCACTCGCCATGAAATCACCGCTGAAAGAGTCATGCGAGCGTTCAGAAATCATCTCGAAGAGTGTATCGCTAATGATGGCCGCCAACTTTAAGACATCATTTTTAAAACGCAGTGAAAACAATCTATTTTTTTTTTTAACCCTTTCTTGTGTCATAATAGCATTGTAAGAGCTATTTGATATTTATATTGTTAAAATATTAAAATGTTTGCCTATATATTAGTGCATAGTCTATGGGACTAAGCTAAACTGTAAATGGAATATTCTAATTATTTCTTGTCCCTCTGACTACAGATTAGTCCTAGTTTATGATCTGCCTTGCAGTTGGTAAGCCATGGAGGGCACACGGTTTTTAAAGCGTGTCGTATCATATCGACCATTCTGAATGTGCCATATGTACAGAAAGTACTGAATGTTATAAGTAAAGCCTATATAATATCCACAGAGAAACAAGTAGAAAGTAACATAAGTTTAGCAAGAAAAAGCTAAGTTTGTAGAAGTAACCGGAAAAGACGCAGGTACAAGCGTTGTGTTGAGTCCCGTTACGTCACTTCACACGGCAGCAGGTTGTGATATTAATAATTCTTTACATTTATCTAGCGCTTTTCTCACCACTAAAGGAGTTTCAGTGGGCGGAGAGCCACTTCAACCACCACTAATGTGTAGCACCCACCTGGGTGATGTGATGGCAGCCATTTTTGTGCCAGTACACTCACCACACATTAGCTGTTAGGTGCTGAAGGGGTGGCAGATGGTAAGCCAGTTAGAGACAGGGGATGATTTGACCAGGGGTGGCCTGAATGACGAGGCCGTGATGGGTGTTGGTGAGTCCAGCAGGGGACACTTACTCTGTGGTCTGAATGTGGATCCCAGTGCACAGAGACACTGCTGTAAAAATGGCGCCATTCTTCAGATGAGACATAAAAACCGAGGTCCCGGCTCTCTATGCTTATGAAAGACCCCTGGGCATCCTTCGTAAAGAGTAGGGTGTATCCCGATGCAGCAGGTTGCAGTGAAGAAGAGACTCGCCTGAAGAGGGGTTGGCACTTTACATTCACATCACCATGGCAACGAACAGAAGCAACTGGAAAAAAAAAAAAGTTAAGTGACGTTGGAAAGACTTTGAAGCAGAAATCAGGAGATTTTGCAGTCAGCTAGTAAGGTAGCTGTAGTGAGGCCGCCCCTGAGGAGTTTGTGAGCAGTTCTGAAACAGGAGCAAAGAAACCCATCCCTGAAATGAAGGAGGGCTGCTTTGACTGGCGGAGGGAGCAGAATGCGTGGGGACGTCTTTCATGTGCTCAGGGTTGTCAAAGGCATCAAAAAATGAATCAACAGAATTTGTAAGTTACGTACTGGAGGACACCTAGTGGAGAGGAAGTGAAAGTGCACTCAGTACCGAAACTGGGAAGCACTCCTTTATATAAAGAATTACAGGATTAGTGGAAAACACTACTGAGTCGTGTAAATGAAATGGACGGGCTGGGTGAGATATTTGGAGCAACGAGCTCCCTGGATTGAACGGTGGCTGCCTCTCTCATTTCTCCTTCTGTGGAAGGAGCTGGAGAAGACGGGTCCTATTCAGCGCTTCTCTGACTCGTACTTCTCTGTTTTATGGTAGTTCTTGATGCTTTCCCCTTGTTTTAATTTACGTAAGTCCAACACTGTGTGTATTTTTTTTGTAGTCCATTTCTCTCTTGGGCCCTGTCAGGTTTTTCTTTAGCCTTGTATGCTTTTCCTTAACGTATTGTGCTATTGTTGAGCAGCACTGTCACTTCATTTTTCCCTCAATTCCAAATCCTATATCCCGTGCTTCTGCTGAGTCGCAGTGGGTGACAAGCTATGTTTTTTGGCTGTTTTATCTATATATTTTATATATACAGTAGTACCTCTGGTCACGACCGTAATCCGCTCCAAAACTCTGGACGCGACCCGAATGTAATTTCCCCATAAGATTGTATGTAAATAGAATTAATCCGTTCCAGACCATACGAACTGTATGTAAATATATATTTTTTAAGTACAAAAATAGCTAATTATACCATAGAATGCACAGTTTAATAGTAAACTAAATGTAAAATCATTGCATAGCACTGAGAAACCCTTGAACAGAGAACACTAACATTGTAAGAGTCTGTGCTAGACGCTTACAAACTGCTCGCTGTAGACACTTTTTTTTATGAGTTTTAAGCACAGGGGGAAAAAAATGAAATGCCACTTCTCTTGCGAAATTTTTCAAACCATCCTCTACTGGCTTTAAATGCCTCACCTTCGCCACTTGAAGAAGGATTTTATTTTCAGTAAATCGCCATGAATCTTCCTGTCTTTCTCGCATATGATTGCCTCGCTTACGCTATCCCCTGCAAGGTGTTTCTCGTTCAACCACACTAGCAACGGTTTTTCAGCTGTTTCGTTAGGCCCTGTATATGCATGTGTATATATATATATATATATATATATATATATATATATATAATGAAAGGATTCAATAAACACAGAAAAAGGTTTGGGGGAAGCCACCCATATATATGAAATAGGTTGCCAGCAATGAAAGTTTGGTTCAAACGAAACAAGTCTCAACAGACTTCACACCAGCAAAAGACAGGCGAACATGGCGGTTTTAAAGTTGGCCGGCCAAGGGAAGTGATGTCATTGGCCCCGGAACCAGAAGTGATGTCATCGAGTCTAGGCAAAATTTCCCGTGGTTGGTCTGCCGATTAAAAAAGGGGAAAGATCAGCACTCTGTCATCCCCTGGTCTGGCATGGAATTATCTAATTTCAGGTCAATACGTGAAAGGTATACGAGCAACAGGTGATTTAAAATCCTGGACAGACAAATGGACAGCCATTGTAGCATATTATATAAGACTATACGGGGTGGACTCCCCAAAACTTCATCTGTGTTGTTATGCTTTCTTTACTTATCAACATATATACACTGTGTGTGTGTGTGTGTGTGTGTGTGTATATATATATATATATATATATATATATTGGCTGTTTATATTCTGTATAAGTTAATGGCTGCTTCTGTCTGTTGTGTGGCTTTTACCTGTCCAAGAAAGTCCTTACTGCCGTGGTCTTCAGCACCAGACAAGTTGGGGGGCATTCAAACCCCCCCCCCGTATTCAAACCTAACATTTTTACTTCCAATGTGTGTTTCTTTACATTTGTTGACATTTCATTTCAAGTCACGTCAAGTTAGGGAGCATGCACTGGTACAGTGCGTTAATGCACCCACTACACAACGAAACAACTTGGGATCCCCGTTAGCAACCCTCCGGGCAGACACGCGGTCCAGTCCCACCCTCCGGAAATGATCCTCTATCTGCCACAGCTAGGTTTTATGTGGGCGACCCCTCGGCCTGGTCCAGCCACTCAGGTTCCCAACAATGAGGATCTTACCAGCTGGATCACCCTCGGGGAAACGTGCCACATGGCCGTAGTGCCATAAGTGACGCTCCCTCACAATGCAGGTCATGTGACTCATTTGGGACACCATGAGTAACACAAAGTCAAACCAACAGTACCCAAGGATTTTCTAGAGACACCGTACCAAATCTGTCCAGTCTTTGTCTCAGGTCACTGGATAGCGTCCATGTCTCGCAACCATATAGCAAGACAGGAAGCACCAGGACTCTAAAGACTTGGACCTTTGTCCTTTTGTAGAGATATCGGGAGCGCCACACACCCCTTTCCAGCGACCTCATGACCCCCCATGCTCTCCCATTCCATTTACTGACTTCATAGGAAGAGTCACCAGAGTCACATGAATGTCACTGCCAAGGTAAATAAACCTCTCGATGACGAGGTCGACACTCTCTCTGCACACAGACACATTGCTGATGGCTGTGCCCAAGAGGTCATTAAAGGCCTGGCTGTTTGGTTTTTTTCAGGACCCTCACAAGCCCAGACCCTCAGACTCCTCACTCAGTCTCTCGAGCGCCCCGATCAGAGCCTCCATTGACTCCGTGAAGATCACAGCATCGTCAGCAATGTCAAGATCCGTGAATCTTTCTTCACTAACAGATGCCCCACAGCCGCTGGACCCCACGACCCTGACCAACACCCAGTCCATGCAAGCATTGAACAGATTAGGAGCAGAACACACCGCTGATAAACCCTAGAATCAACTGGGAAAAACACAAAGGTTCTGCCTCCACTCTGCACAGCACTCACAGTGCCAGTGTACAGGCCAGCCATGATATCCAGCAACCTCGAGGGGATCCCACGAAGTCTCAGGATATCCCACAGAGCAGCTCGATCAACTGAGTTGAACGCTTTATGAAAATTGACAAAGGCTGCAAAGAAACTCTGCCGATATTCGCGTTTGCGCTTCATGAGAACCCTCAGTGCCAGGATGCAGTCAATGGTAGACTTCTTAGACATAAGACCAGACGGCCGGTGAGCAAGTGATCACGGATCCTATTGAGGGCTATTCAGCACACAGTCATTGAAATGGCCACTCCGTGTTTTTGTTCATTTTATTTTTTCTTCACTTATTTGTTTGTAGTTTTTATTTGTTTAGTGTGTTTGATTTCTGTAGTCCTAACAGCCCTCCAAGTGTCTGATTGGTAGAAAAGAGGGAAGGCAAATATTGAGGGACCAAAGGGATTCCAGTGTGGCGTGTTAACATGTTGTACAGCTGCAGTAAGAGGGGAACTCAAGGCCTCTGGTCTGTTTTGAGCTAAGGATGGTAGTTTGGGCTCCCATGACATGAGCCCACTTACACAGGGCTTAAATAAATGACATGTGCTGCAGCCACAGGAGGGGCTCACTCAGTGTCTGGCAAATCCCCTCATGCTAAGCTCCTTTACTGATAATTGTTTACAAACCCAATCATGGCTGTCAGGACATACCCAGAAATAGAAACTGATCCCTTTTCTTATCAAGATGCCATTAAATCTGTTTAACAATATAGCCAAGACATTACTATTGGGTATAATAATGGCCATTACTGCTTGAAATGACTGATTTTTAAAAGTGACATTTTCAGCAGTTGTTCCTTCAGTGTCCTAACGGTCAACTCCCTTAGCTTCTCCTTGATTAGTCCTGTTTACATGCTAATTGGTTATTAGAGAAACCTTTGTAAATACATTGGCTCTGCTGAATCTTGTTATTCTGTTCATTTGGGTTGCAAGGTGCTGGCATTCCTAAAGTTCAGTTCTCGGTTCAGACATGGCCAAAAAGGGAACAGTTTTCTCAAGGAACATGTCCATTTATTGCTTTGGTTGCAGAATGGAGTTTATTCCATGTGACTGATAGCCCAGAAACTAAAGAGTTCATACAAAGTTGTCTATTACTGCTTTGAGAGAAGAAGGCGAACTTCACCTAACTAGGGAAGAAAATGAAGGGAAAGGCCCAGATGAACTTCAAAGTGAGTGTTATGAGAAACAAATGCTTTACTGGTCCTCAGTTGGCGTCTACTTTAAAACATACACCAAAAACCAGTTGTCACACACTTGTACATGGGAGGCAGCTAAAGAGCTCGAATAGTGACAATTCCATTATCTGACAGCGGGGTGGCGAAGTGCACTGACTTTTTCTCTCAATCCTCTGCAGACCATTCACGCGAAATTCAACAGGGTTCTGGCACCCGTGATGATGTCACTTCCTGCCCTGACGACGTCATTTCCAGTTTCCGCCGCCTCTCATGATTTCACTTCCAGCTCCCGGGCCTGTGATGCTGTCACTTCCTGTCCAGACCTTTAAAGCCGCCATCTTTGCCACATGTCATCAGTTCTGTTTTGGACATTGAACCAGACACAACTCTACAAAAATCCAACGCTTTCTGCTGCCAGCGCATAATATACGGGTGGCTGCCCCAAACCTTTTTATGTCTCCTGTCCATTCTTGTGACACCGTGTTGTCTGCAACAGACAAAAGACGACTCCGGGATGCAGACCATGATATTGTTTTCCAGTCTTCTTCTGCCCGATGTCTGTGTTCTTTTGCCCACTTGAAACTTTTATTTGCCAGTTTCAGCTATGGCTTGTTCTTTGAAGCCCTGCCTTTTTAGGCCATTTCTCTGTTGCAGATAGCACTGGCATTTGGTGTGTATTTTAAAGGAAGATGCCAACCTGTAAAAGCATTTGTTGCCCCCTACACACTCTGACGCCCATCTGGGCCTTTCCCTTCTTCTCCTGTGCTGGTCAGATCCAGTTTGCCCTCTTCTGTCAGTATGAAATATTCAGCTTCTTGGCAACGTGTCATGTGGAATGGCCTTCATTCAGCAAACAAACGGTACACTGACATTATTTTTTTGTGTAAGCGGATTAATTTCAGCCAATTTTGACTCCAGGAGTGAGCATTGGGAATGCCAGTACCTTGCAACCCAAGTGAACTGAATAAGAGGATTCGGCGGTGCTAATGCAATCACAAAGGTTTCTCTAATTACCAATTAGCATTAACACCAGACTAATTAAGGATAAGCTAAGGCAGTTGACCACTAAGGCACTGAAGGATCTGCTGCTCAAAATGGGGCTGTGAATCATAAATTAAAAATCAGTCATCTCAAGCAGTAATGGCCATTTTACACAAACCCTAGTAATGGCTTGGCTATATTTTTAAGTCAATTAAATAGCATCTCAATAAAAAAGTATACACTCTATTGCCCAAAGTGTTGGGATGCCCCTCCAAATCACTGAATTCAGGTGTTCCAGTCACTTCCATGGCCACAGGTGTGTAACATCGAGCCCCTCGGCATGCGGACGGCTTCTACAAAAAGTTGTGACAGAATGGGTCGCTCTCAGGATCTCAGGGAATTCAAGTGTGGTACCGTGAGAGGATGCCACCTGTGTAAGAAGTGCATTCTTGAAATTTCCTCGCTAGTAAATACTCCACGATCAGCTGTTAGTGGAATTATAACAAACTGGGAACAGCAGCATGTAGTGGTAGGCCACATAAAATCACAGAGCGGGGACAGCACATGCTGAGGTGTGCAGAAGTCGCCAACTTTCTACAGAATCCATAGCCACAGACCTCCAAAAGCTCAAGAACATTGCAGCGTAGAGAGAGAGCTTCATAGAATGAATGGGGTCTCCATGGCCGAGCGGCTACATCCTAGCCTGACGTCACCAAGTGTAATGCAAAGCATCGGATGCAGTGGTGTAAAGCCCACCACCCGCCACTGGACTTGAGAACAGTGCAGACGTGTCCTCTGGAGTGATGAATCACGTAATCCGATGGACGAGTCTGGCCAGGAGAACGGGACTCTCCTGACTGCATTGTGCCAAGTGTAACATTTGGATTATGACGTAGGGTTCTTTTTCAGGGGTTGGGCTTGGCCTCTTAGTTCCAGTGAAAGGAACTCTTAATGCTTCAGCTTATGAAGTCATTTTGGACAATCTCATGCTCCCAACTTTGTGTACAACAGTTTGGGGATAGGAACATGACTGGGCACACACCAGTGCACAATACAAGGTCAATAAAGAAGTGGATGAGCGAGTTTGGGGTGGAGCAGCTTGACTGGTCTGCACAGAGAGACCCCTGATAGACCATCTTTGGGATGAATTCGGGTGGAGACTGTGAGCGAGGCAGGCCTTCTCATCCAACATCAGTGCCTGACCTCACAAATGCTTTCCTGGTCACAAATTCCCATCAACACACTCGTACACCTTGTGGAGAGCCTTCCCAGAAGAGCTGAAGCTGTTATGGCTGCAAAGGGTGGGCCAACTCCTTATTAAAGCCTATGTATGAAGAATGGGATGGCATTAAGGTTCATGTGTGAGTGAAGGCAGAAGTTCCAATGCTTTTGTCAATATAGTGTATCAATTTCTACCAAAAACATGAACATTTCTGGGGGTGTCCGGACTTTTGACTGATAGTGTACCCATAGATGAGTGAGCAGAATCCAAAAGACAAAGATCCTCAGTGTCACTGGAGATCGCTCGGAGACCATGGCCATTGGTTCAGCAATGCTGTCGTCATATAGAAGGTCATAAAAGAAGGCAAAGCCAAAATGGCCACAGCACGTCTGAGTTGTGACTCGCTTTTAACACGAGTCACCAAGTACAGTAGTGTTTGCCCCTGTGTTTCTTTTTATTTTATTATTCATTTCAGGCTAAAGGAAGTGAGGAGTGGCAGGACAGATGTTGGCTGACCGAGTCCCTTAAGAACCAAAAGTGGTCACAATGAACAAGCCTTGCCGCTCTTAGCAGCGGTTCCAAACATTTTAAATTCTGTGTATATTCACTCCATACATTTTGACCTGCTTGCCTTTCACTGGGTGGATTTTTCTGATCGGGGTGTCCCCACAGAGAGAACATGCCCCGGTGCCACATCTTTCCCCGTCTAATTAAAAGCGAGGGTGGCTTTAAAGGGGCGGCATGGTTTCTGTCTCCATGCAGTCACGTTCGCCCGCTTCTCTTACCTCACGCTATTAGGCACGGTCTGCTGGGCATTTAATGAATGGCAGGGGGCCCAAGAGGAGGATTTGATGTCAGCTTGATGAGGTGAGCAGGAGTGATAGGCCAGAAATATCCTCGCCCGCTCAGCTGTTTGTGCTTTTCCAAATGTGGAAGGCCTGGTTGCTAGGAGACAGCTGCCTCTGATTAGCTCTTCTCTCCCAACGCACCCCCCAGCTCAGGCTGGAGAGTGAAGGGGGAGGGGATGGCAGTGACTCTGTGTGTGTGTGTGTGTGTGCAACCACTCTTCACATCTCAGGAGTGTGACGCTGGTGTGTACGAGTTGATGTCCCCGGGGTCATCGGTCCTGTGAAGCAGTCAAACCACTACAATTACGTAATGCCATATGCATGCATTTCTTGGAGGAGGAAGAGGAGGAGGGAGTAATGGGGTATCCTGCTTTGGTCAGTTACTAACAACAGTGAAGGATGCAGCATGCGTGAGGCGACATGCTCAGATGTGAAGATGGCGCCTCCAACAAGATCAGGCTACTAAAGTTGGTTGTGTGCATTTCCTGAGAAGCGTCCAGCACGGGTGTTTTAGAATGTTCTCCCAGTATTTGTTTAATTTGCTGTCACTTTGAATCTTCTTCTTTTGTATTTTTGTGGCTTTGATTCTCCTTCCTTATTATATGTTCAAAGCAGATGGCTACCTTATAACAATTCATAAGATGGTCTGTAAATTGAGAGTTCATGGGTCATGGTGATGAGTTGGCAGAGCAAAGTCTAAGGGCCGCGACGCATACGCCTGTGGACTCCCATGCTATGCAAGTGTTGTACCATGTAACCCCTTACCCAGACCGGCCACTACACTACCAAGAATATTCCTTGGATAACCTGAGGCTTCTTGATCAAATAACAAGCCGTACTCCTTACAAGTTGTACTTTTTTTTTTCCCCCCACACGATGAAATAACCAGAAAACAGTAGGGCAGGAATGTAAAATCAAACATGGATATATTGTAAATGATAAGGACAAATAAATCTTGGAAAGTGAGATGATTCCTGAGGAGTGGAGAAGAAGTGTACAGGTGCCGATATTTAAGAATAACGGGGATGTGCAGGGAGGGCTACAGTAACTACAGGGGGTTATAAAACTGATGAGCCACAGCATGAAGTTATGGGGTGATGATTAGTGAGCAGCAGTGTGACAGATGCAATGTTTGCTCTGAGGGTGTTGATGGAGAAGTTTAGAGAAGGCCAGAAGGAGTTGCATTGAGTCTTTGTAGACCTGAAGAAAGTATATGAGATGGTGACATGAGAAGAGTTGTGGTATTGTATGAGGAAGTCGGGAGTGGCAGAGAAGTACATAAGAGTTGTACAGGATATGTACGAGGGCAGTGTGACCGTGGTGAGGTCTGCTGTAGGAGTGACGGTGGTGGGATAACATCAGGGATCGGCTCCGAGCCCCTTTTTATTTGCAATGGTGATGGACAGGTTGACAGACAAGATTAGACAGGAGTCCCTGTGGACTGTGATGTTTGCTGATGACATTCTGATCTGTAGCGATAGTAGGGAGCAGATTGAGGAGACCCTGGAGAGGTGGAGATCTGCTCTAGAGAGGAGAGGAATTAAGGTCAGTAGGACCACCAAGACAGAATACATGTGTGTGAATGAGAGGGAGGTCAGTGGAATGGTGAGGATGCAGGGAGTAGAGTTGGCAAAGGTGGAGGAGTTTAAATACTTGGGATTAACAGTACAGAGTAACAGGGAGTGCAGAAGAGAAGTGAAAAAGAGTTCAGGGAGGATGGAGAAGAGTGTCAGGAGTAATTTGTGACAGACGGGTATCAGCAAGAGTGAAACAGAAGGTCTACAGGACGGTAGTGAGAAAAGCTATGTTATATGAGCTGGAGACGGTGGCACAGGAGACAGAGCTGGAGGTGGCAGAGTTAAAGATGCGAAGATTTGCATTGGGTGTGACAAGGATGGACAGGATTAGAAATGAGGACATTAGTGGGTCAGCTCAAGTTTGGAGACAAAGTCAGAGAGGAAAGGTTGCGTTGGTCTGGACATGTGCAGAGGAGAAATGCTGGATATAATGAGAGAAGGGTGCTAAGGATAGAGCTGCCAGGGAAGAGGAAAAGAGGAATGCCTAAGAGAAGCTTTATGGTTGTGGTGAGGGAGGACATGCAGGTGATGGATGTTAAAGAACAAGATGCAGGGGTCAGAAAGCTATGGAAGAAGATGATCCGTATAGGTGGGAAGCTGAAATTTCGCGTGCTCATTCCTTGCAGTGTACTTACAAAAGTTAGGTATGTTTCATGTCCTATTGCAACACCCAAGGGGGGGATGAGCGTACCTCCTAAACTGTATATATAGATAGGGGAAACCCCTCCTCCCTATTTCTGCGACTTCCAATATACATAGGAAGCCAAATTTTCCCATGCTCATCCTTTACACTGTACTTAACGCTAAGTATGTTTCATTTCACGCCCCGTTTTTGCCCCGTAACAAAATTTCAAAATAATTTTTCTTCTTTTTGGCCATGCTCCCGCTGAGCGATCAGGTAGCGGGAGTGACCAGGGAATGGCGACTGGCCGCAGAAGGCCGGAAAGGCAGCGAGAGTCAGGAGGCTTGGTCGGGGAGTATCCAACGTGAGCGTCCTGGCCGTTGGATTGAACCAAGTCTCGAGGCTGGGATGAGTGCCAGACCAAAGCCAGGGATTGGGAGGTCTCCAGTCTCGTGTGTGAGTGAAGGGAAAAGGGCAGCTGCAGAGAACATCTTGCCTGCTGCTAAGCCCAAGCAGGAGAAGCAGGTGAGACGCCAAGTGGGAAGAAGCACTGAGCTTGTTGTTTTTAAAGATTGCTTCCTGTTGGATGTTTTAACCTCGTTTTAAAGGATTGTTTTTTTGTATGTTTTTAACCTCCACATTTTTTGTATTGGATTATTTATTTAATGACTTTTTTTGAAGCACTGCACTTTATTTATTGAACACTTTGTTTTTGATTGTCTTTTAATAAAAGCACTTTGCACATTTATACCATCCCCTTGCTCAATTGTTTATTGCCTCAACTGTCTAGCTCATCGGTGACATTACCGACGGTGTTGGGTTTAAGGGCTCCCGAATAGCGATGGGAGCGTGGAGCCAAACCCGCATCGTCACAGAGGGCGCGTGGTACACGAGTAAATACGGTAGTTTAATGCATTTTGTCATGAAAATGATATCAAGTATTAATCTAAGGATTCTAAATGTTCATAAATTGAATGTGTTCTGTGTGACGATTGCTGCTGACAGTTCAGGAGGAAGCCCCAGAAGTACGTAATGATTAACAACTGAGTCGGTTTTATGATGACGTTTACAATGGTCTACTATAATGATAAAATAAACTACGGGATCAACGTGCACATTTCAAGATTTAGGATGAAATTTCCCCTTTAACCACATTATGCCCCTAATTTTTTTCCTGTGGCTCATCTGCTGTAATCTTAAGATTGTTCTGATTTTTGATTTGATATACTTTATTAATTTCCACGAGGGGAAATTGTCTTTTCACATGACCTCTAGAGGTGAGAGTGCAGGGTCGGCCATTGTACAGCACCCCTGGACACACTGAGTGGTCAGAATCAGAATATCTTTATTGTCATGGTAACAAATACAACGAAATTAGGTGCAGTCCCTGCGGTGTCAAAAAAAATATTCAAAAAATGTAAATAAAAATAATTACAAAAGGATAGAAAAGGATAAGATGAGGTAATGAGGTAGAACGCAGACATTCAACATCAAACCGTATTGCACATGAAACACTACTACTGCACAAGATGTCATCTATTGCGCTGTAATCAACAAGTTGCATTGGAGGTGATTAGGTGGCATTCAGTGCCCTAATAGCAACAGAGTAGAAACTGCTATTCAGTCTCTTATTGTCTTTGTTTCGATGCTCCTGTCTTTTGCCTGATAGCAACAGTTAGAACATGTCATGAGCGGGGTGTGAGGAGTCTTTCAAGATGTTTTCCGCTTTCCTGAGGCAGCGAGAGCTGTGCAGTTCATCCAGAGAAGGTAAAGAGCAGCCAATGATCTCCTGGGCCGTCTTTACGATCCGCTGAAGTGCAGCTAGAAAACCACACGCAGAGGGCGTAGCACAGAATACTCTCCATAGAGCAGCGATTGAAGGACACCAGCACTTTTTGGGGGATGTTGTTGTTTTTCCTGAGGACTCCCAGGAAATAAAGTCTCTGCTGAGCCTTCTTTGCCAGCTCAGCTGTGTTCACACCCTATGATGTGGACTCCCAGGAAGCAGAAGTCTGACACCCTGTCCACACAGTCCCCTCTGATATAGAGTGGTTTGATGTCCTGAAGTCCACAATGAGCCCCTTGGTCTTAATTGTGTTCAGGAGCAGGTTGTGGTCAGTGCACCATGCTGTCAGCCGCTCCACTTCGTCCCTGTAGACTGACTCATCCTCCGCAGAGATGAGCCCCACCGCGGTCGTGTGTGTACAGCGTGAAGAGCAGGGGTCTCAGCACACAGCCCCGAGGAGAGCCTGTGCTGATGACTGAAGAGATGTGGGGGCCCACCATAACTAACCCTTTGTGTGCAGTCTGTCACGAAGTCTTTAACCCAGGGATCTCCAACCTTTTTTCCCCCAAGAGCTTCTTTTACAAAATGAAAATGGCCGAGGGCTCCTCATGTTTTCTAACGTTTATTCTCATAGCTTATTTCAACCCAAACAAACTGGATAAGCTTGTTTTGTCTGAACATTTACAAAATGTTGGTATCCACAACTCGCAGTGTGCATTAAAATATCACAGAAAATATTTCGCTTACCTGCAGGTGCATTTTGTACGTCTGTCTGCATTTTCTAGTGTATCTCACACTACTGAATTAATACATGAGTGCTGTCAAAACAAAACAATGCAATTCCAAATCCACAGATCTGACTTATTTGTCATTGTGTTCCATGTCACTGTGTCACTTTATTCAAATGTCCAGTCGCATGTGTGATGTGTTTTTTAGCTAGTCAGATGACTAGCACTGAGTTGTGTGATGGAGTGGAGCCTCTGAGGTTCTACTCTTCTGCAGTCATTTAAGTGTTCGTCTGTCAGTCGTGTTCTGAACTTTGAGTTCATGACATTCACGTCAGACTCATCAGAGGTATGGAGACCCAAACAAAGCAGACATTTTCAGAGCTGCCTGGTGAAGATTCTTATGGTTATCTGGCTCTGCTAAGCTCCAGAAATGTTGAGATTTTAACTGCACAAGGTTTACTAATATATAATATTAAATTTAATGTCTGTCCGCTTTTCATGGGAGAACTACTTAACGGATTTAAATCAGGTTTTTTTCTACAATTTGCTTGAACATTCCGGTTGATTTTGTGACTTCTCTCATTTCACTGTGTATCATAGTTCGCTTGCGCCAGCAGAGCTGTGGGTCGGTAGATAAATCCTTCAACTACAACTCCAACTCCTTAGTTTTTGGTACTTCCGACTCCAACTCCTCTGTGTTTAATATGCTAATGTATTGTCCTTGTTGAGCATCCTCAGTAGACCTGTTAGTCCCTGTAAGCAAAACTTCACTCCAGGTTTCGATTCATCCAGCCGAGCCTCTTGTTGTATTCTGTGTATCATTTAAATGAGTGCAGTGACCGAGCAGAGCCTGGTCTCGCTCCGCTCCTCCCTTACAGATGACTTGAAGCACATTGTAACACACTATAAAACAATCCAAAATCACAATCGCGTGTTAACAAGAGTCTTATCACTTCAATAATTTACTATTATTAGCTGTAGTGGGACGTCAAACAAAATGACCCCTTTGATTGGCTAACTAAAAGGATTACAATATGCAAGCTTTCGAGGCAGCTACTCTTCAGGCAAAATGTAATTGATTAATTGATTGTAATGATTACATTTTACCTGAAGAAGGGGCCCAAGTTGCCTCGAGAGCTTACATATTGTAATCTTTTTAGTTAGCCAGTCAAAGAGGTCATTTTGTTTGACTTCTCACCACACTCATAATGGCTAACACAGTACAACACCCAGGTTGCTACTATTATTAACTGGCTAATTAAGAAAATGTTGATTTGTGTAAAAGGAGACAAGATAATCAAAGAAGAGTTGGGGCACTGCGGGTGTCCACTTTAATGTCTCGGTTTGGTTGCAGATTGGGAGGCCATCTTTTAGTTGACGTCAGTGTGACTTAAGCAGTCGGTCTCAGTTGCTTTAGAGGGGTCCTTAGTCTAATGGGTCATTCACAGACGATTTGTTCGTTTTAAATGACTCTTTTCAGCAAATCATATGAATCAATTGTCTGCCTGTCTTAAAGCCGACTTGCTACCTAAAACTAGATGATGACATTGGTAGAAATGGGCTTCTTATACAAGATAACAGCAGCGCTCAAAATCTTACTAGGAGTCCATCAGTGGGCTAATGCCAGGACTTTTGCACCCTCTGCTGCTCAGCTTAAGTAGTGCAGGTTAATAAAACATGAGACCTGCAAGGCACAGAGTTTGTTATCTGAGGGGTTGGTGGGTCCTGAGTTTGTCAAGCCAGGCTAGATTTTTGTCTTATCGTTTTAAGTTATCCAATTTATTTTTCACAAATGGCACTGCACATCACCCCAAAAACACCCCAAAATGCTGGCAGACTTCATTGAATTGAAAGAAGGATGAATGGAGAAATGTAGCGGAACATTCTTGATAAGAATCTGCTGCCATCAACCAGGATTCTGAAGATGAAGCAAGGGGAGACATTTCAGCAAGTCAAGGACCCCAAACACACAGCCAAGGAAACTCTCAATTGGTTTAAGAGAAAGAAAATAAAGAAGCTGCTAGAAAGTACAAGTCAATCACCTGACTGGAATCCAATTGAAAATCGATGGAAAGATCTGAAGATCAGAGTTCATAGAAGAAGCCCCTGGAGCCGTCAAGATTTGAATGCAGTTTATGTAGAAGAATCCCACCTGAGCAATGCATGCGACTCGTTTCTCCATACAGGAGGCATCTTTGAAGCTGTCATGACCAACAATGGCTTTCCTACCAAGTATTCAATAACTTTCAGTAAGCATGTTCCAAACTTATTCTCAGTGTCATTCCACTTTATTACACATAATTTATGGACTGATTTGTTTGGATCTCTTTGTACGTGTGGATTACTTGGGTTGTTACCAACATCTGGTGAACATTTCCTGTCAGTTAGCCCCATCAGAAATATATTTACTGAGATAAACATTCTCGTGTTTGATACTAATTTTCCCCTGCTGCATAAGTTTGTCGGGCGTCCCGTTTGTTTGTTTGTTTTAAAACCATGGCCATTAGTATACGGTTGTCCCCCACCTTTGCGTCCATAACAGCCGCTATTCCTCTCTTTCCACAAGATTTTGGAGTGTGTCTGTGGGAAGTTTGTGCCCATTCAGCCAACCGAGCATTTCTGAGGTTGGTTACTGACGTTAGACGAGAAGTCCTGGCTCACTGTCGGCATTCCAGTTCATCCCAAAGGTGTCCAGTAGGGTTGATGGTCAGGGCTCTGTGCAGGCCACTTGAGTTCATGCAGGTCTTCATGGGGGGCACAGTTGTGCTGGAACACAGAAGAATCGTCCTCAAACTGTTTTCGCTAATTTGGAAGCACACAATTGTCTGAAATGTCCTTCTCTCCTGTAGTGTTAACAGGACCCTTGACTGGAACCAAACCCCAAACTCTGTCATTACCCGTCTTCCACCAAACTTTACAATAGGCACTCTGCAGCCCAGAAGGTAGCGTTCTCCCCATCACACACTTCCCGATAGTGAAGTGTGGCTCATCACTTCAGAGAAGACATTTCCACTGCTCTAGAATCCAGTGGTGGTGTTCGTTACGCCAGTCCACCCTGCGCTAGACATTGCACGGCCGTGGAAACCCATTTAGTGAAGCTCTTGATGCTGGTGAAGCTTCCAGTGGTAGTTTGGACCTCTGTAGTGAGCGATGATACAGATGAGGTTTGATTTTTATGTGCTTCAGCACTCGGTGGGCCTGCTCTGTGAGTCTGCGTGGTCTCCCACTTATGGCTGAGCTGCTGTTGCTCTTCAGTGCTTCCACTTCACAATCATACGACTTACAATCTAGCAGAGCGGAACTTTCACATAACTGACTTGGAGCAAAGGTGGCGTCTTATGACAGTGTCACATTTAAAGTCACCGAGTTCTACTTGCAATGGATGTGCTTTATTTTATTCCACGGTTAACAATGAGACACCTTAAAATCAGTAGTTTGGAGCTTGTTGCTGTGGAGGAGGGCCAAATACATTTGCCCGTCTTGTGTAAGTATTTTGTGAATAAATTCAAGTCTTTCAACATTTTCTTAGATGGTGTCGGTGGCTCACTAGCTTTGTATTCATTACTTTGACTGCTGATTTCATGGAGGATTTTCTTAACATCACAGTGTCCTGTTTAAAAATAAAAAAAATGACCTCGCTTTGGATTCAGCGAGTGACCCTGCTGCCATTGAGATTTCTGAACGTACCCATAATTGCCTTTGCAGTCTCTTGATTTAGCTAAGAGATTCCTTCATGCAGTACTGGTGCAGTAGTGAGAGGCCAAGTCTGGGTTACCAACCATGCTTTGTGTGCGGTGTCACTGTGTTGTCCCAGTTCACACTGGGCACTTTTCCACCATGTACACTGTCCAGAGCGGGCGCCTGCTTCCGGGTGATGTAGAGCAAGCAGGTGGTGGGAATGAGCAGCTGCCCGCAGACACTCGCTCATCGGACGGCTTACCAAAGAAATGTTTATTCTGCTTTGGCATCCTCAGTTAAATTGTTCAGTGATGTCTGTGGGAAAAGCGCTGCCTCCAATTCTGTTGGTGGGTGAAGTGCCAAAGGGTTATTGTGAGCATATTATAAAGCAGAGTGGATGTAAGGGTGGTCCACTCCTACAGTTACTTGGGGGTCCACATCAGTGACAGGTTGGACTGGTCTCGGAACACAGAGGAGAGAACGAGCAGAGCAGGCTCTTATATGTTTAGGAGACAACGTTCCTTTAATGTGAGAAGTGACATCCTTCACATCTTCTATAGGTGGGCTGGTAACATCACTTCAAGAGAGGCCCACCGAATAAACAGTAAAATTACAAGGGCAGGCTCCCCGGAGGTCGTAGCGAAGGAGAGAATTAAAACAAAACTGAGTGCCATTATGAACAATGCTGTGCATCCTCTCTGTGACACAACAGCAGTGAGGACATTCAGGAAGTGAATTATTCACAAGTGTGTCAGGAAACACCACGGGGGTCTTTTATACCAACAGCAGTTCTTCTGCCTAATGCCTCACTGTGAATGTCTCAGCCAAGTCAGAAATGATCTTTTCTTTCTTTTAAATGTTCTTGCTTTATAGTAATTCCAGTGTGTGTTCTGACCAAAGTGCGTGCGTGTGTGTGTGTGTATTTATTTATGTGTTTACTTGCTTGGTCTGTTGGTATTGAAGGGCAACATGTGTTAGCGTAACTCACATGCATTTCTCTTTCCTTATTTAGGGTGCTATATGAAATAAGGATCGGTTGATGTTGTCCTCTTTTTTTTATTTTTCTTTTCCCCCCAGTTCCAGCAGACAACTGAAGACATTAACTCAGGATGCCCCCTTGCCCAGTCTGCGTAAGGACGCCGCTACCCACACAGGACAAACAAAATGCAAACATGTGCTTTGTGACTGCAGCAGACTGAACATTGAAATGCCAAGGCTGCTACAGGTGAGAAAGGATTGGCATGGCCTCCTGATTTTGAACCCAAGAAAACCTTCAGCTCACTATTCCTGCTGTATATTGCCAATTCAGTTATCTGAAATGTTTCTGTAAAGCCCACCAGTAGGCAGCTGGAGGTCATTTTGTAGGCTCTGGCAGTGCTGCTCCTGTTCCTCGTCACACAAAGGTGCAGATAGCAACCAGTTCTCCTACTGGATTGGTGCCCTTCTTTAGCCCTGTCCAGCTGGCCCATCTCCTGGTATCTCCTCCATGCCCTTGAGACTGTACAGGGAGGCACAGTGGTGGCACATATGAATATGCCTTCCTGGAGGGGATGGGCTACCTTTGCAATGTGAATGGCCTCTTGCTACCAGTAGTGATAAGGACACTAGCAAAACGTATAACTAGAGAAGAATCCGTCAGGAAGGATAAAGCGAGAGCAGTTATTGGTGGCCACCATTCCCTTTGGGACTTGTCACTGTCATTTGCACCAAAGCCGGTGACGTTGATTCACAGTGCTTTGGTGTGTGGGAGAGACAGAATCAAGGAGGGAGGTATCAAAGAGAAAAGAAGGGTGGAGGTGTTAAGTGCTGGTTCAGGAGCGGGAGCAGGCAGCTGGGAGGAGAGCCCCTTAGGAGAGGAATGTTTGGCCGACACTCGGTGGGGGGCAGTAGGAAACGGTCGCTCCAGCTGAGTGGTTATGAGGTGCAGGAGAGACCAGGAGTTTGGACAGCCCACCGCGTATGGCCGAGAAGGCAGTGGGAGTCAAGGAGGCTTGGGATGGAGAGCCCCAGTGTGAGCGCCCTGGTCGGTGGGGTCCCACGTCTCGGTCCGGCGAGTGAGCTGTATGTACATAGCCAGGGGACAGAAGGTTATCAGACCAGTATGAGCATCAGCTGAACCTGCTGATAGGGCGACTCCCCTGTCGCAAGGCCCATATGGGTGAAGCAGGGGAGCCACCAGTTAGAAGGAAGAAGGTACCGGGTTTTTATAAAGGACAGTTTCCAGCCTGTTGATTTTTAACCTCGTTTTAAAGAATTTATTTATTATGGATTTTAACCGCCACTTGTCACTTGTGGTTTATTTATGGGACTATGGAGAACTGCACAATTTATTTGAACACTTCAGTTTTGGTTTGTTTTAATTAAAGCACTGCACACTTTACACCTTGCCCTTGCTCCAAGTGTGATTTGTCCTCATCTGTCAGCCCCTCCGGTTACATTACCGATGCTGTTGGGTTCGAGAGGCTCCCTAAATTGGAAGAGGGTGCATGGACCAGGACCTGCATGTCACAAGTATTTCTTGGAACCCACCCCTCAAACGCTCTTCATTCAGACTGTAAGATGCAGCGCTATGTAAACCTCTGCTTTGTGTTCTCAGACTGTCACACCACAGGACGACCTGCCACAACTTCCACAGCCATCTTTTCTCAAGAAAGCCCAAATGCCCGAGTCGATGTTTGAAGATGTCAAGCGGACATTAACCGAGGTGGAGAAGAAGCGTCGAATTTTGGAGGAGAACCTGGATGCTATCATGCGGGCAAGAAGTGGGGACATACTGCACTCGTACCTGGATGCCTTGTCTAACAACAGGTACATTTGGGTCACCTGCTGTTCTCCTGACATTAAATTTCCTTGGTTGTCTTACTACGTTTTATTATTTACATCATTGAGATTGTTGTTTCTGTTTTTAAATGTTGGTCAAGCCCTCTCCTTTCTGTACTTGTCAGGTAACAAGCCCTTAGAAAAATGGCAGACAGTTGGTTTTATGCTTTGTCTCTTTGAAAGGCACTGAGTATGATGGCATTCATGTAACATCACCAGCACAATCCCCACCTCTGTAGCTCCCTTGCAGTTTCTTCCGTATGTAACTACAAGATGAAAATATTTCAGTCGACTGTAAATTGACTTTGAGGTATAGAGAATGGACAAAAAAAGGAGTCTTGCCAAGGCCTCCATTGGCACTACCTAAAGGCAAACTGGATATAATGGGTCTGTCATCTTACTACAGGGAGATTCACTTGAAAGAGACCCCCAATATTCTGTTGTAACTCCCATTAGGATGGAGCAATCTGAACCACAAAAATCTGCTCTATACCTTGACGTTTGTGTAATCGGTTGCATGACATGCGATGCTAGTAGTGGTTTCTGTTTTCTGCCAGACACATTTTGACATGGCGCTCCGTGTTCCTGAACGTATCATCATCGTCTCGGGGTTGAACAGCAGCAATTTCACATTGGATGTTTTCTTTCAAGTCTTCCACAGTGTGAGGCTTGTTCCGATAGACTTTTCCTTTGAGCAGACCCCAAAGGAAAAAGTCTGGTGGTGTTCGATCCGGCGACCATGGTGGCCAAAGCCCCTTTGAAATGACCCTGTTGCCAAAGAAGCACTCAATTTCTGCCAGCCTTCCTGATGTATGACACATTGCTCCATCTAACCTTCCGTTAACTTGCGACCATCCAGTTGATTCTGACATCGCTTAAATGAATTGGTGACCCAATAAGTTCACACCCTGAAGATGCGCTGCTCAATACTGCACACCACCATCCTGATGAGAAGCTGAGTGACTGAGTGAAGGGGTACGGGCGGTAGACACCCAGAAATTACAAATGGAGGTTAAAGGTCACAATGGCTGTCCAGCGCCTACCTCATCACTCCGATGCAAGGGCACCCCAGCTTGTTCGAAGCTCCGTATACTGAGGAGCACATTGCACATTGTTTCGTTCAGATTGCTTCGTCCTAGCGAGAGTTATTACAGAATATTCAGGGCCTCTTTTCAGTGAATCTCTCTGTATATGGTGGTCCAGATCTAATTATGCAATTTTCATTACACTATAACTTATTAAGTTTATTACATAGAAAATCAGCCGAAAATCCCGGACCATCAAGAAGTGTGCGAACTGACGACATGAAGAATCGTCTTTACACCGAACTTGAATCGTCCCTGCATAAATAAAAGTCATCCAGATGATCTGGATCTGCATGATTAGATCTGGACCACCCTGTATTATCTATGATTGCCTAAGATGCCTGTGTACTCTGCACGATGATGATACAAAGCCAGATATGTTGTCACATTTGTCCACCTGCTTGTGTTAATGAGGACAAACCGCAGACTACAGCTGCTGCAGGCAAATCTTCAGTGACAGGATAAGTCCGTCTGCTTCCATGCATAAATTTTGTTTCTTTTAAATCTCATTTGTTTTTCTCCCAGTGCCAATACTTTGAAGTTGAGTGTGCATGTGTCAGTACTTTGACTCGTCTTTATTTGTGAAGTGTGAAAACTATTGGTTATATTTAAAGTCAGTACCCATAAGTAAAAAGCATGCCAAGAAAGAGCACCACAGATGTGATGTTTGCTTTGAGGGTGTTGATGGAGAAGTATAGAGAATGCCAGAAGGAGTTGCATTGTGTCTTTATGGACCTGGAGAATGCAAATCACAGGGTGAGGAGAGAGGAGCTGTGGTATTGTATGAGGAAGTCGGGAGTGGCAGAGAAGTACATAAGAGTGGTACAGGATATGTATGAGGGGAGTGTGACCATGGTGAGGTCTGCTGTAGGAGTGACGGTGGCGGGATAACATTCGGGATCGGCTCCGAGCCCCTTTTTATTTGCAATGGTGATGGACAAGTTGACAGACGAGATTAGACAGGAGTCCCCGTGGACTCTGATGTTTGCTGATGACATTGTGATCTGTAGCGATAGTAGGGAGCAGATTGAAGAGACCCAAGAGAGGTGGAGATATGCTCTACAGAGGAGAGGAATGAAGGTCAGTAGGAACAGACAGAATACATGTGTGTAAATGAGAGGGAGGTCAGTGGAATGGTGAGGATGAGGGGAGTAGAGTTGGTGAAGGTGGATGAGTTTAAATACTTGGGATCAACAGCACAGAGTAATGGGGACTGTGGAAAAGAGGTGAAGAAGAGATTGCAGGCAGGTTGGAGTGGGTGGAGAAGGAGTGACTTGTGACAGACGGGTATCAGCAAGAGTGGAAGGGAAGGTCTACAGGACGGTAGTGAGACCAGCTGTGTCATATGGGCTGGAGACGATGGCAATGACCAGAAAGCAGGAGACAGAGCTGGAGGTAGATGAGTTAAAGATGCTAAGATTTGCATTGGGTGTGACAAGGATGGACAGGATTTAGAAATGAGGACATTAAAGGGTCAGCTCAAGTTGGACGGTTGGGAGACAAAGTCAGAGAGGCAAGATTGTGCTGGTTTGGACATGTGCAGAGGAGAGATGAGGGGTATAATGAGAGAAGGGTGCTAAGGATAGAGCTGCCAGGGAAGAGGAACAGAGGAAGGCCTAAGCGAAGGTTTATGGATGTGGTGAGGGAGGACATGCAGGTGATGGGTGTAACAGAATAAGATGCAGAGGACAGAAAGATATGGAAGAAGATGATCCACTGTGGCGACCCCTAACGGGAGCAGCCGAAAGAAGAAGACTCATAAGTAAAAAGTAACAGCCATCTGCCGTCTGCTTTGAAAGGCGAAAAGAGTTGAATTCACGCATAACAAAGGATTGATTGACTGTCTAAGTCCTTGAAAGGAACTGTGGGTGACTGGAGTGAGAAGCAGCAAAACGAGATTATGAATTTGGAAGGTCATTAAGATGTCCCTGTCTTATAGAAACATTCAAAACGAATAATAGATTAAGAACATGTGAGGAACATATAATCAGTGTTCTGTTTTGCCTCGAGATATTCTGTGAAAGGCGGCCGGCACATCAATGAGAGACAAAGGGCTTTCTTTGCAGTAAGCCTCAGAGAACAAGGCCTGTTAAATCTTGAGAAAAGGCATTGAAATCTTTTTTCTGGTTATCAGCAGTGAAACTCACACTGGAGCTACCTGGGAGTGTCTGTGGTGTCAGAAAACCAAACTTTTCTACATAATAATAACAACTAGGGGGCTTCACCCCCTGCTTGCTTTGCCAACCCCTAGTGGCGGGTACTGGCTGAGGTGCTTGAAGGGCATCAGGGCGCCCCTCCATTGCTTAAAGTGATTGTATTTAAAGAGATGGCATAATTAAGAGTATGCAGGGTGCAGGAGGAAGACAATCTGGTCCTTAGTTATTATAGATAGAAAAGCAATTACTTGAATATTTCACCACAACTGTCTATTTTAAATACCAATGGATAATCAAACGTAGTATAAAGTAAAACATAATAAAAAGTAAATCAAAAATTGAATTACATTAACGCCTTGTCAAAAACACTATTATGAATTACTTCATCCTCTAACTTACATTCTATAAACGTAGATTTTTTTGCATTTCTGTTCGGGATATTTTTGTCTTTTTCGTTTATTGGACGATTCCCTTTGTTCTTGATTTTTATTACCTGCAGCTGTTTTTTGTTTATTATATTTTTTGTTTGTTTTGACGTTCATTATGAGTTCTTGCCGCTGTTTTTCTATCGCAGTTTAAAATTTGACATTCTAGAATAGATAATTTGCTTTTCTGCCTTGACGTTATAAGCGACTGCATTGAAAGGCGAGTTAGCAGCACTGAGAGTGTCATAGGGCGGTCCGGAGAGGGTAGGAGTAACGACTGGGCAAGCGGTGTGGAGGGGAGTGGTCACATCTGAAGAACGCGGACACAAACGGAAAACTGTTTTGATATAATCTTCTTATGTAATACACTACCGTGGCTCTCTGTTTGTCTGTCCAGGACTTTAAATCACCTGTAACTTGCAAACCGTTTGAACTATTGACCTAAAATTTGATACGTGACATCTACTGTCCGCTCTCGAGGTGATGATTTTTATTACTTTTTATTTTGATTTTATTTTATTGTAGAATTAACTTTCGGAAGCATCCAGCAGGGCGGCGCATGCTTACAGGCACCATTCTCATCCCTACCTCCTTCGCCGTCACTTCCCCTACCTCTTCATATCTTAAATCATTCTTGAGGCAGATTGAAGACTTAAGTGCCAGCTTAAGTGAAAAATTAAACAAAACGTACTAAGTAATTGCAACACAAACACTGACTTACTCAGTTTTAACATGAAAAGATGCCGACGAAAGAAGAGAAGAAGCTGGCCTCTAGGTTGGAGAAAAGAAGAGCTGCTCTGGAAACAGCAAGCGCATCAACCTCTGAGCACACGAATGCTAAACGTACAGAGAAAGAGGATGAAAACTATCAGTCAAGTGTATTCACTGCACGTTATCGTTATTGCAGTCCGCCGTTATTGGTCGATAATAATTAATAATTGCTTACATTTATAAAGTGTTTGCCTGTTATCAAAATGGGTCCTCCATGTCTGTCCCTCATTTCCCTTTACAGTTCAGAAGTTTAAATGGGGTCTGTAAAATGGGTCCTCAAGCATGTAAAGTGCTAAGAGTGGATGGTTTTATTTCATTGGCACCTGTCATCATGCAGTATAATATGGCAGTTTTCAATCTCCATTTAGCTCCATTTGCTCCAAGCGTCGTCTTACAGTTATGTCTTTCCTTCAAATGCTTTTTGTCTTATGTTTCTTAACGATTTGTGCCTAACCTTTTAGGGATCCCACAGAAGAGGTTCGGATCAAGAAGACGGTGGATGCATGGATCAATATTATCAATAAGCAAATCCAGGTATTCTTTTTTTTATTGTAACTGTATGCATGTTCCCTGGACAAATTAATGGCAATAATGTGGTCTCCACAAACAGCAGTAGCCCAGATGACTTTTCATTCACAAGCTGTTTTTTTACTCGAGGTGGCTTACCTACCTCAGCAGTGACATTCATGTGACTCTGGTGACTCTTCCTGTGAAGTCAATAGACAGATTAGGAGAGCACTGCAGGGTCATGAGGCCGTTGGAAAGGGGTGTGTGGCGCGCCCGATATCTCTGCAAAAGGACGGAAGTCCAAGTCTTTAGAGTCCTGGTGCTTCCTGTTTGCGAGACATGGACGCTTTTTAGTGACCTGAGTTGCAGACTGGACTCCTTCATGTGTGCCTCTTCAGAGGGTCCTTGGTTACCGCTGCTTTGACTTTGTGTTGCTGATGGAGTCCCGAATGAGGCACATGACCTGCATTGTGAGGGAGTTCAGTTATGGCACTGCGGACATGTGGTGTGATTACCTGAGGGTGGCCCTCATTATTGAGGACCCGAGTAGCTGGACCAGGCCAAAGGGGACACCCACATAACACCTGGCTGCGGCAGATAGTGAGTCATTTCCGGAGGGTGGGACTGGGTCGCGTGTCTGACTGGGGGGGTGGGGGCAAGGTTGCCAACCAGGAACCCGAGCTGTTTTGTCGTGTGGTAGGTGCGGCAACGTGCTGTGCCATTGTATGCTCCCCAACCTGACCTGACCTAGATCACTGTCCCTGTCTTCCACATTTCATTCACAGGACGAATTTGCTTCAGAAGAGAATTTATTAAAAAAGCAAGGAAGGAAGGCAGAAGCACCCGTGCCCCCCTCTCAGAAAAGCACAGGATCTACAGAAACGACTTCACTCAAAGATGTGCCCCAACCAAAAAAGCAGATGAAAGCAGCTACAAGGGAATGGAAAACTCCAAGTAATGGTGGCATCCATAAAGCAGATAAGGAGCCGCCTGAGAAGAGTACTGTGCTGCAGAAGACTACACATCGGGTGCCACTGATGAAGGTGAGCATAACGGCAGTCATTAGTTCACGGGCTGACTGAGGTCTCAAGCTGGTATCAAATGTGTGGTAAACAAAGAAGTCATTGCAAGCAGAGAAATTTTCCACTGATTAGGTTTAGATAAGATAAAAGTTGATTAATCCCACAGGGAAATTCAAATACATACAACTGCAGAAACATTAAAAAATAAGGATACAGACTCACAGGGCAGATAATACAAAAAAATCAATCGATAAATAACTAAAAATAATCTTAACGAGTACATCAAGTAGAAGCATTAAATTGCCTGATAGCAGTGGGCAATGAAAGACCCCCAGAGGTGCTTCCTAGCACACTGTGGTGGAATGTGCCTGTGGCTAAAAGTGCTCCAAGAGAGCGCCACCAGGAGTGGATGAAGGATATTTTTCATGATGACATCCACTTTTGCCACCATCCACTTTTCCACAACGGCTTCCAGTGTGTCCAGAGCACCTGAGAAGTTTATTCAGACTTTTGAGCTCGGGTTGCTTCCTCAGGAGACCACAATACAGAACACCACACTGGCTACTATGGACTGATAGAACATTTCCAGCTGCTTGCTGCACACATCAGAAGACCTGAGAGTCTCCTTAGCAAGTTCAGTCTGCCCTGACCCTTCTTGTCCAGCACCACTGTGTTTTCTGACCAGTCCAGTTTGTTGTTTGTGTGGACCCCTAGGTACTTGTAGGTCTGCACCACTTCCAGTTCCCCCACCCCGAATAGTGACAGGTCTCCGAGGCGTCTTGATATGTCACAAGTCCACCACCAGTACTTTTGTCTTGCTGATGTTGAGTTGCAGGAACACCACAAGGTGAAGTTCTTCGTGACATTCCTACACTCTTGACTCGTCTCCATTATTAATGCCACCTATGATGGAAGAGTCATCTGAAAAATTCTGTAGATGTCAAGCGCTGGTATTGTGTTGGAAGTGTGTTGTGTAGAGCATGAACAGGAAGGGAGACAGGACTGTTCTCTGAGGTGCTCCAGTATTGTACAGGGTGGGTCAAAAAGAAGTACTGTACCACAAAAGTTAATTCTACCAAAAGATAAAATAAATTTCATTACGACACAAGAAAGGGCATACGAATAGATATTCTTCACTGTGTTTTAAAAATGATGTCTTCAAGGTGGTTGCCATCATTAGCGATACACTGTTCAAGACGATTTCTGAATGTTCGCATGACTCGTTCAGCCATTTCAAGGGGAATAGCGGCCATTTTGTGGCGAATAGCGTCCATGAGGATGTGTACCTTCGACTTGAGAGAGCCCCACACGGAGCGAGATCAGGAGAACGTAAAGGCCACCCGACATCGCCACACAGGGAGATCAGCTTCCCCGGAAACATCTCCAACAAAACTTGCATGGATCTCCGTTCAGGCCGTATTAGCTGTTGCCTCATCTGTGGAAACCAGGCATCCACCACATCCATTTCTTCCAGTTGGGACAGCAAAAAGTTCTCTAGCATTTCAATGTCACATTCTGAAGTGACGGTGACCGTTGTTCCCCCCACCCCTCGAAAAAGTAAGGGCCTAAAATGCCAAATTCTGCAATGGCGCACCAAACTGTAACATACTCGGTGTGTGGGGGTCTCTGATAAAGTTCACGAGGGTTGGTTTCAGCTCAGTAGTGAAAGTTTTGCTTATTTACCCATTCAAATGGAAATGTACCTCATCACTGAGGTCACGTGACAATGGCATCTCGATGAATGGTTTTCAGAATGATGGCACACAACCCTCTACGGCTCTCCCAGTCTCACTCAGTGACTTTCTGCACTGCCATCATTTTGTATGGTTGGAAATGAAGGTCCTCATGCAAAATCAGACGTGTTGGAAAAGCCGAAGGCAGAAGCGCACTGAGCGTCTAGGAGACTGCAAAATGGATGCCCTTACAGCGTGAATGTTTTCAGGTGTTCTTACAGGCTGAGGACGGCCTACAGATTTTCTGTTCAATGTTGGACCTGTCTGTCTAAATTTAGAATTGTTTTCTGATTTGGGACGTCACCGTTGGGAGGAATGCTGAAGTGTGTTCGGAAGGCGCATTGCGTAGTGATGATGGATTCATTGTTTTTGAAGTACGCACCAACAGCAAAAGCAACAGTGTGCACTGGACCAAGGCATGTGGCCAACTGAAAACTACAAGTAATCGCCCATCAAAGGACCCCCCACCCCTCTGCCTCTACCTTGCGCAATGACCTTGAGAACTGGGGGTCCTTCATTTTGACTCACCCTGTATTACTGCAAATGTTTGCAGTGCTGCATCTGTTGGAATGACAAATGCTTCCCATATGTCTGTTATGTGCCATTTTGTATAGGATTTGTAAAAGCAGTGTTAATGTTTGTGATGTGCCACCTGTTGGAATGAGACGCATAGCAGCTGGACAGACACTCAAGACACGCATCCTTTTATTAAGGTGGATTATCCAGCATGCTGTCATAGTAGTTTATTCTCAGTTGGTCCCAATCTACACAGTCTCTACACTCTTAACAACATCAACACTATCATCACTTGTGTCACATCGGATTCTCTAATGCTGGCAGAGCAGTACTGTCGTCAAAGGCAGGCCTCCTCTCTTGCTGATTTTCTGAAAAGATATCCCATTGTTAATTGTACAGCTTTCTGGGACTTGACGTATCTTTCTTCCATGGTGGCAGCTCACCTCTAGTTGTTTTGTTTTTTTGTTTCAGGTGCCATTTCATGGGCCAAAGCCAGAGATGGAGGCTGAGCAGTACCTTGAAAGAGTTTATGGGAAAGCTCTTTATCAAGGCCATCGCAGCTCCCTCAAGAAAGGCCCATATCTGCGCTTCAGTTCTCCTTCACCCAAAAGTAAACCTCTGAGGCCTCGAGTGGTGGAGAGCGTCAAAGGTTAGTGGAATGGAATGGCAGTCTGAGGCATCTCCTGCTTTCCACCTTCATCACTTTGTACTCCTTTATGCAAACCAAATTTATGGTAAGCTGTATAAATCTACACAAAGCAGAGTAGGCAGACAGCTGGGCCAGTAATTCAATTAGCCAAGTTTGACTTTGTAAGCACTATGCATATGTGAATAGATCATTTTTTTTTTTTTATAGAAGCTCAAGAAATATAACAAACATCAGAAAACTCATACACTTAAGAATTACAAAAAATTCGGACGTGAGCGTCAGTAGGCTTTGTGCCATGGGAACCAAGTTACCCAAACTGTTATCTAACATTTCAGTAATTATTTACCGCTCTGCTGCTGATCTTTGTGATTGCAACATAGGTCATTACGATAGCAATTGATGAGAAGAATTCATAATTAATTGCAGAATTAGGGTATTTGTGGGTTCCTCTAGAGTGCCTCTTTGTCTCGCACGATTTGGCTCAAAAACGAATCAACACTTCGTCATCTCATAACAGGTTTAAGTTTCGAGTTTGGTATTTTTCTGTCCAGCTCTTTTAGCTCTAGACCGTCCTCAAGAAATTGTGACACAGACACACACCCATCATCGAGATGTCAATGTTTTCAGTATGGGGGGACCCTAAAATGTTGAGATCCGTCAAAAACAGAAATTGAACTTTTTTACAAATCTAAAGCTTTCAGAAAACAACCCCAAAGACAATAGGCTATGGTGGGGGAGGACAAAATTCAAAAGGAGAAGAAACGTCAGACTTGTCCTAATGTTAGGAGATATGACAGATCCCAGTAGCGTTTCTTGATACACTTGTGATGTATAATTTGTTGGCTACAAGTACTTAATAATAAGGCGCCAGAGAGAGAATCTGCAGCATTGTTCATAATGGCCATCAGTTTCACCTCCATTCTCTCCTCCTCTACAACCTCCAGAGGGACCTTCTTTCTAAATTAGCTTGTTAGTTCGGTAGGCCTGTCAAAGTGATGTTACCAGCCCAGTAGACCATAGCATCGAAAATCACACTGGTAATAAGTACATCATGCAACCCACCTTAAAGGAGTACCTAAAAGAAAATCAATACAATAAAACGTGACTTTGTATAGCACTCCTCACTGTCAACAGGCGCACAGCGCTCTGAACAATTCTCAGTTAAAATACAAGTATAAATTCTATTAATTACTACATATAGAGCTGGTACACATATAAACGCAGATATGTTAAAACACACAGGGAACAAAGTAAAAACTGAATAAACAGAAATGAGAAAGTTATAACGTCACAGTCCCAGAGACTTCGGCCAACTTGCCGCCTACCCTCTCCTGGTCATTCTGTAGTGGAGTCTGTGCTGACCATCCAATCTAATGAGAGAATCTTCCCATCCAATTACTCCATCACTCCTTTTCCACATACAGGATAGCAGCCTGGCAGTAGAGCAGTGGCACCAAGTGCCACATCCAGATACCGAGAAGAGAAACAGAATGGAGGAAGGGTAATAACGGTGACAAAATATGATACTTTATATTTCTGTACAAATTACTAACAAACAGAAATGCAGAAGTCTTAGATTGGTGTGCTCACCAGTTACACATGAGACTTGGGTTCATTATCCTGCACGGTAATGCAGGCATTGGTTGTGGACATGTGATATACTGTATATAATCTATCTATCTCTCTCTCTCTCTCTCTCTCTCTCTCTCTCTCTCTATATATATATATATATATATATATATATATATATATATATATATATATATAAAAATCCAACATCTGTCTGATTTTCACAAGAATACTACAGAATTAGATCAGGTTTTTTTCTATAATTTGCTTGAACATTCCGGTTGATTTTGCGACTTCTCTCATCACGCTAAGGATCATAGTTTGCTTGCAGGAGCGATATATTCGTTATTCACCCCTCCCTCACACCCCATACTACTGCTATTCTTTTTCATAGCCTTGTCACTTCTCGTCTGGATTATTGCAAATCCATTTTCTTTGGTGTTTCTAATTATAAGCTTCAACTGGTCCAGAATTCAGCTGCCCACCCATATCATTACTAGAACCCCCTCTATTCACCATATCACTCCTTGGCTTTCCAGTTCAGTTCCGAATTTAATTCAAAATTCTCCTACTGACTTTTAAGGCTCTCCACAACTTCGCCCCTCCAAATCTGTCTGACCTCCTACATGTTGCCATTCCCTTCTGTACCCTGAGATCCTCTTCCTCCATCCACTTGACTGTCCCCTTTGTCCGTCTTACCACTATGGTGCTCCCTACCATCTGAGCTTAGAAATATTGAATCATTTTCACTTTTCAAATCTAAACTTAAAACTCATTTTTTTTAAGACTAATTTTTCTCTTTGATTACAATTGCTCTGTCTAATTTTAATTTTTGTATTTTACTTTTATTTATAATCTGTGTTTCTTTTATTGTTCGGTGTCCTTGAGTGTTTAGAAAGGCGCCTACAAATAAATAAATGTATTACTAATCCGAGACAGACGCTGCGGGCCGAGGGGAGAGGGAAGAGTGAAGTCAGGAGTGGGGAGTCAGTCTACCTCTGTGTTTTGGAGTGTGCCTTGCTTCTGCTTAGCTAGCGATACCTATTTGTTTACTGATGTTTAAAGTTTGTCCTGTTTCACTACTATGCGGGCAGTGCCGCGGGGGACAGCTAGTATATATATAAAATCTAATGTCTGTCTGCTTTTTACGAGAGAACTACTTAACGGATTTAGACCGGGTTTTTTTTTCTAGATTTTGCCTGAACATTCCGGTCTCTCACTGCGATAAGAATCATAATTCGCTTGCAGTACCGATTTATTTGCACGAATCCAAGAGAGACACTGCAGGCCGAGTGGAAGGGGGTGTTTCCCCTCTTTACTCACACACACGCCAGCCTGCTTTGAAGTCACTCTACCTCGCGCCACTTGTTGGAGTGTACCTTGCCTCTGCTTAGCTAGCGATACCTGTTTGTTCAGCAGACATCATCATCTACAGATTGCTAAGGAGTAATGTTTGACGTTTTGGAGAGAGAGAGATCAGAGCCACAAGTGTTTTAGAGGGTAGCTGCTGAGTGACAAGAGAAGTCACGGCCACAAGCTCTTCTCCCCACACAGGGGACACTCTCCCGTCAGAGCTGAACACGATCAGATACAGTGGCAACATTTGACGTTAGAGCATACCTACCTTCCGCTTGGCCTGAATTAATTTTTTTTGTTTTTTTAAATTGATTTTTAAAGTTTGTCCTGTTTCACTACTATGCGGGCAGTGCCGCGGGGGACAGCTAGTATATATATTAAATCTAATGTCTGTCTGCTTTTTACGAGAGAACTACTTAACGGATTTAGATCGGGTTTTTTTTTCTAGATTTTGCCTGAACATTCCGGTCTCTTACTGCGATAAGAATCATAATTCGCTTGCAGTTCCGATTTATTCGCACAAATCCAAGAGAGACACTGCAGGCCGAGTGCAAAGGGGTGTTTCCCCTCTTTACTCACACACATGCCAGCCTCTTTTTGAAGTCGCTCTACCTCGTGCCACTTGTTGGATTATACCTGTTTGTTCAGCAGACATCATCATCTACAGATTGCTAAGAAGTAATGTTTGACGTTTGGAGAGAGAGAGAGATCAGAGCCACGAGTGTTATAAAGGGTAGCTGCTGAGTGACAAGAGAAGTCACGGCCACAAGCTCTTCTCCCCACACAGGGGACACTCTCCCGTCAGAGCTGAACACGATCAGATACAGTGGCAACATTTGACGTTAGAGCATACCTACCTTCCGCTTGGCCTGAATTAATTTTTTTTGTTTTTTTAAATTGATTTTTAATGTTTGCCATTATTCACTACTACGTGAACAGAGCCACGGGGGACAGCTAGTCTTTAATAATACTGCTTCTTGTTTCAGGCGTCAAGATGAAGTCTGCTCGCACCCAGACGAGTTCCATTCCTGTTAAAACACATGTCAGGCAACGTCTGCCAGAGAAGCCCACAGAGCGGGGTGTCATCGAGTCCTCATCAGCCAAAGGCCCATACGAGAGCCCAGTGATGCCAGTGGCTATTCCTTTAGGTGAGTGATTTGCTTCTACGCTGCATTTTGCAACATATCCCTCACAGTTTAGTCTTCTTGTGTCTTTTGCAGTTTATTTAATTTGGTTCTGCATACCATACTGTCACACCTCAGGGTCCTGACCCACACCGTCTCAGTTATTACCTTGTCTTTTTTTTTTTTTTTAATAATTTTATTAATTTCATTGTAATCATGCCATACAAATAGATCAATTTTTACAAAAAATAGTATTGAAAACAAATCGACCCCCACCCCTGAGAGAAAGAGCATGGCCAACGGGGTAAAACGTAAGGCTTGTAAACATACCTAAATTGACGAGTTTAATAGGGCAATAGAGATGAATGGAGAAGAAAAAGAAATGCGGAGAGAATTACTTCCTCGGTGCTTTAAGAGCTTAGTCTAAAATATTATTGATTAGATTCTGCCAGGTTTTGAAAAAGTTCTGCACAGATCCTCTAACTGAGAATTCGATTTTTTCCAATTTCAAATAGCATAAAACATCGGTTTCCCACTGACGCTTTAAATCGGACTTATTTTAAAACCCTCATATATATGTTTGGTATCATTCTTTTCAGAATATATGAAACTTTAATGTGATGTTGTTAGATTTTCAGATTCCTATTCCGTTTTTTAAATTATAAACTAAAAAATATCAAGAACTCACATCCCGCAAGGCAAGAATTTGTGCCAAGAGATTTAACCACTCCCGGGGCTGGAAATCAAAGACAAAGGGTAGATGACAAAGACAGGTGCTGTACAGGCTTTTAAATGTTCGAAGCGGCGTGCGAGAGGCACATCATGCCGCACGGCAACAGCAGCAAGCCAGCAGCTGATCGAGCAAAGAGGAGGTAAAAAAAAAAAGCTATTTGTTCCTATTGTTTCACCGTTTAAGAGGGGGTGTCTCCTTGGGGGTGCGTTCAGCCCCCGTCTTCACAACACGAGTGGCAGAGATGCAAAGTCAGCAGGGGGTAACCTCCTAGTCATATTATAAGCCTTTAAATACGAGTCCAATAATAATAATAAAGTCAGGTAGCCTAGCAAGCCCTAAAACAAAAAAAAACAAAATAAACTCCAGATTATTTGGAAGAAAAATAAAACAAGTAAAATCTGCAGGGGTTCCAATGCTCAGACCAGTCCTCACTGTTTTCAGGTTTTCTCCCAGAGGATTCGATGCAGTGGACAACTGAGAGACACACCTGCCTCCATTCAGGCCACATGAGTCGTCTCCTCACATTTCTTTCATGTGCCTGCGAGGTTTTTATGTTTGCTGGAAGTGGCAATCAAATCAAATCAAATGAAAAGCTTGGGTCTCTCCACAAAAGATGCCCAGGACTGTGGATAGTGGAGGGAACAGATCTGGGGGGGCAAATGGCTAATCTGGGTAAACCTGGAAAAAAGTCTGATCAACTGACGAGGATGAATTTACATTTTCTTTTCATGCAGATGTATAAGGGAGGTTCAGGGTCAGCAATTAGAGGTTCATCCTTAAAGATGAGGATTCAAGCTTTCCTGTATGGCAGTACTAATAATCTGTAACTTTGACAAAAGAGCCACATACTATTGTTAATATTTGTCCTTCCAACAAATTTGCCTACTTGGATCATATCAGCTATCGGTAGCAGGACAGAAGCTGGGCTTTGTGTGTGCAGATACGCTGACCTGTGTGTGATACCCCTCTCTTAGTATTAACTTGCCAGTGTTATTCTTAAATATTTGCCCTCGGCAGTTACTTTTAACACCTTGGCTGTTGTAGCCAGCAGTCCACTTTTTCTGTCACCGTAGTTTTGTTAGCAAGCTGCGATCCTTAAGTCTGTTAGTGTCCAGGCAAGTGACACCTGGCCACGGATGTCGTGATTGTTGGTTAGTTTACAAGGCCTGGTTTTGGTTATAATGTGCCTTACCTGAGTCTCTGTTTCAGATACAAGTCACTGGTTGTTTTGAAAAGCATGAAGACAACAAAGGTAAAAAAAAAGCTGTTGTGTCCGTCCCTTATTATGTTGGCGTGTGTAGTTCATGGAACCGAATGGGTGCACACTAATTGGGTGTACGGTGCAGCTGTCATCACCTGGGGGACACTGCGTGTTTTGTGGTGATGGACAGACTCTGACAGAGTTGCTTCGAGGCGTTAGGGTCAGATAATCAAGACACAGAGACAGATAGCTGCCACTGCTATTATTAAGTGTAAGTTCATGTGTGCCTGTGGCTTTGTGTTCCTACACTCGTGTAGCCAGATAATGAAGACGTATTTCATTCAGAATTCAGAATCGGCCCCTAAATCTGTGCGAATGGCAAGCGAGACTTCTAGGCACTCGTAGCGACATTGGTGCATATCCTGTTATGTTGTTTCTGGCCGTCATTTCCTAGGTGATCAACTGACTGTGGGTCACGTGTGTTTCTGGTCATGAGATGGCTTCTAAGCAGCAATTTTATTTTGACGAACAATTCAGGTAAATTACCACTTTCAGTAAGCAGAAGTGGGTCAAAAGTTGCAAGACTTTAGTAATGTGTGTAATGTAATACTTGTGCACAAAATTTCTTTTACGTAAAGCAAAAACCATTTGAACGTCAGATGGAAAATTGCAATTATCTCAAAAAAACGGTCGCTCCTCGAAAAAATGCAAAGCGACAAAAAATACTTGGTGTGGTGTGAAATGATCAAATTTTTAATATTTTTGGGGCAACATTGCAGGTAAAGTAACACTTCCGGTTAGCGGAAACAGCTCAAAAGTTGATAGAAATGTATGTTTCATACTAGGGCTAGGCCATATTATACCTTTCATGGTAATACCGGTACAATGTTAGACAATGATAAGAAAATGAAATATCGCGATAGAATATGGGTAAAACGCGCATGCACAGTGCCTTTGTTTTCATACGCACATGGTGGAAAAAGCGGCGACGGAGTATGAGAAGGGCGAAAGCGGATCGTTGAATGAAATAAATGAATCAGAATTGGTTTGTAAAAATGGTGCAACTTCAGTGGTGTGGAACTGGTTTGGTTTTCGCCCGTCAGATACCCAACAAAGCACAATTGTTTGTAGAACATCCAAGCGGGCCGTCGTGGCGAAGGGAGGAAACACCGCAAACCTATTTCATCATTTGAAGCAGAAGCACTTGTTGGAGTACAACAAAGCTGTTAAAGCACGTGAAGAGGCGTCCGCTTCAACTAACGTGGTGGTGAGACCAAAGAAGCTGACTCAACAAACAATCGGCGTAGCTTTAAATAGCTGCACGCCTTATGACAAAAGTAGCAAACTCTGGGGTGAACTAACTAATGCAGTGGCGCATTGTTTAGCCAGGGATATGATGCCCGTTCAGAGTGTGGAAAGAGAAGGTTTCACAAAAATGCTTAAAAAGTTCGATCCACGCTACAAGCTGCCCACCAAGAAATACTTCTCTAAAGTCGCCTTGCCTGCTTTATATGAAGAGGTCCGTACTGAGGTGTCAAATGCATTATCTTCGGTGGAGTTTTTTGCGTCCACCACGGACATGTAGTCAAGCCAAACATCAGACCCCTACATGAGCCTCACAATACATTACGTGGACAAAGACTGGAAGCTACAAAACAAGTGCCTTGAAACAAGTTTTTTTCCCCCCCGAGGACCATACTGGGGAAAATATAGCCAAAGGGTTAAAAGAGTTCCTCAGCTCGTGGAATCTTCAGGAGGAAAAACTGCTTCGGACATCGCCTGCACATTGCAATAGGTAAGTTAATTATAACGCAGTGTTCTCCCTAATTTAGTTCAGCGCCCAGCTGTCATCTCGCATGACATTGTGAGATTACAGCCGCAGATCTGCAGGCACAGGCAGATCTAATGATCTGCAGAGATGGCAAGGGATGAGCGGGCGGGTGGGCAAATGCTGCTAAAGCTAATAGCGGGTGTCGAGGCAGAGCAGAGTTCACAAGCAAAGACTATAGGGAGGTGGGGTTTCGAGGGGGCGTAGCAGCTTAATACAGTTGCAAGGAGTATGGAGAGGAGGGCGGGCGAGAGGGGGCTGTACATGCTAATAGCGGGAGCGAAGCGGCAGTTTACAAGCAAAGAGGATGTGGAGGTGGGCAGGCAAGAGGATGTCTGATAAAATAAAAATAAAAAAAAGTCTAGTGAAACCAGCCTGTCAGATATCAGAAAAAAGGCGTCAGGAAGTGATATCTCTGTTCTCAGCGTCAGCGCAGTCTGTATAGTGCGGCCGAGCGTACAGCAGGTCTCTTCTTGTAAAGTACATAGCAAACCAATGTATACACATACAGTTGTTTAAGCATTAGGTGTGTTCTGTGTGCAAAAATCCTTGTAGCACTCACTGTGGTTCCTGTTTAAAGTGACCCCATCTGCCATTCCTATATTTGGACCTGCGTCCATATTGCAAAACATGCGCAGAAATCCTTGCAGCACACGCTGTGTCCTGAGCAAAAGTTTTGTCACTGAATTGCTGAGGGTTTTGTACGGAAGCGTATTAGGGCCACGGTGAAGAAAAAGAAAATACGGACAAAGTAAAAAAAAGCTATGTCGAGAATAAAGTTGAGATGGTAACTTTATTCTCAACATTTCCACTTTAATCTTGACGCTTATGACGAGAATAAAGTCGACATGTTGCTACATAACTTATGACAAGGGTTTAAGAAAATCTAGTAAATTAAACATTCATTTTAAGATGAAGTTTAGTTTATGATGTTCTACTTTAATGACAAACTACGAGAATAAAGTCAACATGTCGAATTTAATCTCGAGATAAACGGCGAGAATAATGTAGAAATGTCGAGATTAAAGTGGAAATGTCGAGAATGTGTACCTGCCGTAGTGCAAGTGTGAATTGAATATCCAACAGGCTCTCCCTTTACCACTCAAAAGTCTTAATGTTGGTAAAAATTCACATTACACCCCTGAAAGAATAATGCAAGAGCTGCTGGATGTCTTAGCATCAGAAATAAAATCTAACATACTGAAAAATATACACACATAAAAGTGTTTCATTATTCTGTGTGATGAAACCACAGATATCTCAGATGTAAAACAATTAATTATTTACATTAACTATGTTTGTCAGGTCACTAAAGAGGTCAGAGTTAGTTTTGTATCAACCCGCAATATGATTAACTGCATAGCGGAGACTATAACCAACACACAGAGTGAGACTATGGACACTCTAGGCTTGAATTTTATGTTATGTGTTTTTAAGTTTTGTGGATATTATACATGGATATGCTCAGGATATGTCAGCCCATTTCCACTGAAAATGCCTTTTGGTTAAACTGTCAGCAAGGAAATTTGCATTTGCACTGTTACATTTTTATATAGCTTTAAGGCACATAAAAACAGCTGCTTGTTTAAGTGAAAATAAATTGAAGGGTTTTTTTTTGCACTAATAAAGGTGTAGAGTTGTAAAGTATTTTGTCTCGTGCCAATCATATCGTCAGTTATATCGTTATCTCAAATGTTCAAATATATATAGTGATAAATATTTTTGGCCATATTGCCCTGCCCTATTTCATACCTAATACTTGTATGCAAAATTTCGTTGACCAAAGTGAAGGCATAATTAAATTATTGTGTTTTACACACAGAGACAGACACACAGACATAATTCCAAAAGTGGTATCTTGTGACTCGGGAAGGTCTAAAATGTTGAGATTCATCAAAATCTCAATCTAATTTTTGGACGATTCCAATACTTTGTATACAAGAAAGTAAAAAAAATAATTCTGGATGACATTGGAGGCTTCATATACGTGAGTATCTTTATCTTTACATGGGATGCATTAGTAGTAGCTGGCCAGAATCTGTCACCAATAAAGTGAGCTCCTCTGGCTTCATGTAAAGCTGAACACACCCTCTAGGACATGCCAGGCGGAATGGCATGATGGGTGGACTGCCCTTCCATTTGACCATGAGTTCCACACATTGTTTTTTTTTGTTTTTTTTTACCAGTGACATCCATCTCCAAGCTCATTCTCTTCTCACTTATTTTGCAGGGAAGCCCATCATTGGTGGCTGGGTTGCTCCACCTGCTGGTTCCAGACCTCAGCAAAGCGTGACAGTAACACTGTCTGTGCCACCGTCACCACCGAGGAGTCGAGTGAAGAAAGCCAGCGTTGCCATGGTACACATGAAGTCTGAGCAGAAGGAACCTCCCCATTTGACGGTGCAGGTGAGAACACCTCACCTCGTTTGTCTTTATTGTATTATGGTGATATTCAGTATCACTATTTCATATCTTGCTGCTGTCCTGGTACTGAGTAGATTATGGCTGCTGAGATTATCTTCTGTGTTCCACTTCATGGGAGGTTGCTGATCTGGCTGGCTTGACGCTGCCGTTGAAACTGACGGTGTGTTTTTACTTGTGCTACAGGTGCTGCCAAACGTGGACATCGACAGCATCTCCAGTGAAAGCACAACGCCAACACCTCCTCCCGCTCACGTGGACATGAAGGTACAGTCATAGTTTATTGTTCAGTTATCTCCGTAGCTCACGCAGGTGAAGTCTTTCCCCAGGCCAAGTGTCAGCATCTTGCATAACATATCTGGCTGCCATCTGTGTGACATTTTATGCACAGGCCAATGTTCTTTTATTTTCAGAGTTGTTAAATGAACATTTTTTTATGTTCATATTGAGCTAAAATCCACACCAAAAGTCAGTAAGGTGATTGTGTTGTTGGGCTGATTTTTAATGAAGGTTTGTGTCTTGTGTATGTAACAAGTCTATAATGAAGTGGTGCCCTAATGCCCTTGGCTGTCTTCTTTCGTTCACCTGGGTCACATTCCCTTGCCTGGGTGGGACACTCCTATTAATGGCTGAAGGGGTCAGGGGTGCCTGCAGGTTTACCACTTCCTGCCTGAGTTGGCTTAGGGTTACTCGAAACTCAATTTTTCTTCAGATTTTAATACGAGGGGCCCTGAAGATGGGAAATAGCCCAATCACATTAGTGGCAATGGCCCATGCATTTCTGGGCACTCATAGAGGCCAAAAACGGATGGCTGAAATTTGGACTGATTAGGTTAGGGTTAGATTAATGTCAGGATAATATTATATCTATCTATTATATAAAAAAATCTTGGGTTGAGACGTGATCATTTCGGAGAGACACTTTGAAGTCCCACGAGACTTCTTTTACGTCATCCATCCATCCATTTCCCAACCCGCTGAATCCGAATACAGGGTCACGAGGGTCTGCTGGAGCCAATCCCAGCCAACACAGGGCACAAGGCAGGAACCAATCCTGGGCAGGGTGCTTTTACGTCATGCTACTTACAAACAATTTCTCAGAGACACTTTAACGTCCCATGAGACAAAAGGACAGCTGCTGTACAGGCTTTTAAATGATCGACACGTAGTGCGACATGCAGATCACGCAGCTCAGTAGCAGCTAGCAGACAGCCAGCAACTAATCTGTCTGCATCTCCTTACCGTGCATTCGGCTCCCTCCCATTCACAACGCGAACGGCAGAGACGCGAAATGGCTAGCGTGAAGCATAACCCCCCCCTGGGTGTGGGGGTTGTGAGTTGAGCAAGCAAAACAAGTAGGGGGCAAAGGCCCTTAGTTATATATATTATTGTATACAATACTAGGGGGCTTAGCCCCCTGCTCGCTTCACTCGCCAATTCCTGGGCTGGCGCTAAGCACTGGCCACTTTGCGGTTCAGCCGCTCGCGTATGGGGATGCAGATGTACAATTTAAACAGATTGTTATTTTCATGTGAATTGTTACATATGCATAATAGAACTAACTATTTTACATTACAGCAAGTAATTAACCATATTAAAAAATAGTCAAATGTAATAATTTGAAAGTAAATTATGTTTTATGTTGCGTTAGACTTATTCGTTGTGTTGTGCGATTTCGTTCTGGTTGGATTTGAAATTAACGTGCAAATACTTTTTAAACTTACACTTTTACTGTAAAACTTCAATAAAAACAATTTTTTGAATTACATTTTCGTCAATATCACATTGAATTTTGATTCTGTGTTTGCACTTGCATCGTGACAACACAACATATAACTGCCTGTGAGTGAAATTCGTTTCTTTCTCTCTAATAAATAAAACGACTTTTTCGAATGTTTGTCTCTGTTATTTGTTAATTGTCTTTGCAAAAGCTATTTTAATGGGAAACTGTTAACGTTTTAACGTGAATGGCATATCAAGATTTCCTTTGGTGTCTAATGTTATCTGCGGAAGATGTACTACATTACCTTTCTTGGATACGTCCTTCTTTCAACAATAATTTGGCCAGTGGAAGACCAAACGGTGTTAACGGTTGTAGATATTCTACGTGATATTGTAAGTTGATGTTTTCATCTTCCGCACCATCACCACCAACTGTTTCAGCAGAGTCTATTGATACGCATTTAACCAATTTTCCGTGTAACCAATCGACAAATTTTGCGTTAATTCGTTTGAATTCATCGTTTCTCAGTGCTAGGATTGCCCGTGTACTCATTTCTTCTGTTGATAACCCTTTGTGATGAAATTCTTCAATAAGATTTGGACATAATAAGTCTTCTTTTATTGGGAACTTAAAGTGAGAAAAATGTATAAGAGCTGAGAGAGCAGGAAGCGTGTCTGTCAACAGCATTTACACGAATGAGAGGTGAGAGGACCGTGGGTGTGGTTGAATCAGGTTGAGAGGAGGGCAGGACTTGAAAAAAATCTCATGGACAAAGTCTTGTCTCACGG